>NW_007014398.1:0-78862 GCF_000164805.1 Carlito syrichta
TTGCTGATCCGGTTTGCTAGGATCTTGTTGAGAATTTTAGCATCTATGTTCATCAAAGATATTGGCCTGTAGTTCTCTTTCTTTGTTGGATCTTTACCTGGCTTGGGTATCAATGTGATGTTGGCTTCATAAAATGATTTGGGGAGAGTTCCATCTTTTTCAATCGCCTGGAATACCTTCAGTAGGATTGGTATCAGCTCCTCCTTGAATGTCTTGTAGAATTCTGCTGGAAAGCCATCTGGACCAGGGCTTTTTTTTGTAGAAAGTTTTCTTATTATGTAGTCGATTTCCTTGATTGTTATTGGTCTATTTAGGGTCTCAATTTCTTCTTGTTCCAACCTAGGTAGGTTGTGTGATGTCAGAAAGTCCTCCATTTCCTTAAGGTTTTCAAGTTTGTTTCCATACAAGTGTACGTAGTAGTCTCTAATGATCTTTTGTATTTCTTCAGTCAGATGTGACTTCATCTTTTGTGTTTCTGATTGTGCTTATTTGGTTTTTTTCTTGTTTTTTCTTGTTCAGTCTAGCTAGGGGACCACCGATCTTGTTTATCCTTTCGAAGAACCAGCTTTTTGTTTCATTGTTTTTTTGTATTATCTTTTTGTCTTCTATGTCCTGGATTTGGGCTTTTATTTTGGTGATCTGGATTCTTCTGCTGAAATTAGGGTTTTTGTGGTCTTGCTTTTCCAGCTTCTTTAGGTGTCTTGTTAGGTTGTGAATTTCTGTTCCTTCCATTTTCTTCATGTGTGTTTGTAGGGATATAAATTCCCCTCTTACTACAGCTTTCAGGGATTTACTACAGCATCCCAGAGATTTTGGTAAGATGTTTCTTCATTTTCATTTTTTTCCAGGTATCTTTTGATCCCTGTTTTGATTTTGTCATTGACCCAGGAGTTGTTTAGCATCATGCTGTTTAGCGTCCATGTCTTTTTGGGTTTATGGGGGACTTTGTTGGTGTCAATGTTTATTTTTATTCCACTGTGGTCCGAGAAGGTGCTAGGTAGAATGTCGGTTCTTTTAAATTTGCTTATGCTTGATTTATGGCGGAGTATGTGGTCGATCTTAGACTATGTTCCATGTGGTGATGAGTAGAATGTATATTCTGTGGTCTTTGGTTGGAGTGTTCTGTAGGTATCAATTAAGTCCTTTTGGTCCAAAGTCACATTGAGGTTCCAGATCTCCATGCTGATTTTTTGTCCTGATGATCTGTCTAGGGTTGTGAGTGGGGTATTAAAGTCCCCAGTTATGATGGTGTTAGAGTCAATATCTTTCTTTAGTTTTCCAAGAAGTTGCTTTATGAAAGTTGGCGCAGCTATGTTGGGTGCATATATGTTTAGAATAGATATTTCTTGTTGATGGATTGAGCCTTTTATCATTATGTAGTGGCCTTCTGTATCTTTTTGATTTTTAATAGCTTGAAGGGTATTTTGTCTGAAATTAAGACCGCTACTCCTCCTTTCTTTTGTATTCCGTTCACCTGAAAGTTTGTTTCCCATCCTCTTACTTTGAGTCTGTGGGTGTCCTTTCTAGTGAGGTGAGTCTCTTGAAGGCAATAGATTGTTGTCTGATGATATTTTATCCATTTGGCCATTCTATGTCTTTTCAGTGGTGCATTTAGTCTGTTCACATTTAGGCTAATAATTGAAATGCAAGAGTTGATCCCTGTCATAAGGTTCTTACAGAGTTGTTCCTGTTTGTTTGTTGTCTTTCTTTGGGTTTTGGAGTTGGTTCATGTGTGTTTTTAATCTTTTGCCTGTACTCTTGTGAAGAATGTTGTTGTTCTTTTTTCTTTTTCTTCTGTGTTCAGTACTTTCTTAAGTGTTTCTTGTAGAGGTGGTCTGGTGGCAGCGTAGGTTCTTAGGGATTGGATATCTGGAAAAGATTTCAATTCTCCCTCACTAATGAAACTTAGTTTGGCTGGGTAGGTTATTCTTGGTTGAAATTGTTTCTCTTTTAGAACTTTGAAGATAGGGCTCCAGGCTCTCCTGGCCTGCAAGGTTTCTGTGGATAAATCTGTTGCTATTCTAATTGGTTTTCCCTGGAAGGTAGTCTGGCCTTTTTCTCTTGCTGCCTTTAGGAGTTTTCCTTTTATAGCTACTTTGTTTAGGCGAATTATTATGTGTCTGGGAGTTGGTCTTCTCATTTGTTGTCTTGCAGGGGTTCTCTGAATCTCTTGTGTTTGGATTTTTTCATCCTTGATGAGATGAGAGAAGTTTCTTGAATGATTTCATGAAATGTTTGTTCCAGTGTGGCTTCTGTTTCTCTCTCTGCCTCAGGAAGCCCAATTACTCTTAGGTTTAGTCTTTTGAAGTGATCATTCATCTCTTGCAGGTTTTGTTCTGTCTTTTTGAGCTTCTTTTCTATGTTTTTGACAGTTTGGGTTAGTTCTGTGTTTTGGTCTTCAAGTTCTGAGATTCTTTCTTCTGCTTGGCTGATTCTGCTTTCCATGCTTATTAGTCTGTTGTTCATTTCCATAACAGTATTCTTTACTGCTGTCATTTCTGACATCAGCTCCTTCCTATTTTCCTCTTGTCTTTCCTCAATTTTTTTAATTCTCTCCATTAATGTTTTGATGTCTGGGTTTTGTTGCATGTAACCAGTCATTTTGGGGGCTCTTCACTGTTTGTGTTCCAGAATCTGTTTTCTCAGTGTCTGATTTCCCAGGGGCCTGTGTGAGACCTATATTCTTCTTTTGGTTTTTCTTCATTTGTGCGGTTTTTCCCCCTCCCTACTTTTTCCTTCCCTCCACATCACCGTCTTCTTTAATTCTGTTATTCAGGGGTAAAGGGATTGGTTTTACTTCTGTTTGTTCAATCTCCTATTCTTTATGTATGCCCTCTTACTTTGTTCAATTCTGGAGTTGCACTGTAGGTTGGGGGTGGTCCTTTTTGCAGTTTTGAGAGTTACTTAAGGGGGGAGCTGTGATTCAAAATCTATCTGCAGGTTCTGGTATTTGCTGACAGGTGTGTGGATAATGTGAAACCCACTTCCCACTGCCTTGGAATCTGTCCATGCAGTGGGGCTGTAGGTTTACTCCCTGAAATAAAATGTGTTTAGCAGAGGGGAGAGAATGGAGCAGATAGTGGGTTGAAGAGGGGAGTGAAGGGATAGAGGAGTAAGGGGGGAAACAAACGAGTGTGCCAGCAAATAGAGAGAGAGGCCTATGCTGAAACGGATAATAAACAATACACCACAGCTACAGACGAACCAACTCTCATACAAAAAATAAAAAATAAAACATATACTGATGCTAATATACAAGCTAACCAACCACCTTATTAGTGTACTGTTCCTCTATACAAAGATATGGTTTACTGAGAGAAGAAAAGAGAAGAAAAGGAAGAGGAAAAAAGAAAAAAAGGAACAATACAGTAGGAATAGAATTAAGTCATTAAACTAACAGAATCAATGAAGCACACTCTGAGACATTTCGCTTAAGTCCAATGTCCTTTCAGGTCTGATTTCTAGTTTTCTTTTCAAGCTGGTAAATTAGTTTGCAGTTAGGGTCAGTTGCCCCTGGTCTGCCATGAAGGACAGTTCAGATCACCCTCTGTTCACCACTCTGGTCTATGTCTTTATCAAGCTTGTTTCTCCCGTTTCTGTGTTGTTACCTTGAATCACCAGCAGGTGGTGCTATCTCAGCTGCTCGCCACAGAGGGGGTGGGGCCAGACAGGAACAAGATGGCTGCCTGCCTCAGAGCAGACAACAGGAGACTTTCGGTGGGCAGGACTTCTCGGTTGCAGAAGAGGTGGCAGCGATCCCAGCAGATCTTCCCTGAAGGGGCTTGAAGGACTGAAGTGAATTGCCTCGGCCTGGGTGGTGTGATGTGCTACGGCCGTCATGGAGGCCGCGGCAGCAGTGGCGGTGGTGGCGGTGGCAGCAGCAGTGGGTGGGGAGGGCGGCGGCGGCACCCTTTGCGCCGCAGTGACTGTCCAGTCTGTTGCGATGCCCCAGCAGTGGTGACGGCCGAGCTCCGTATGAAGAGCGGGCTGCGATGTTGGGGTCCGCAACCCCCGGGGCGAGAGTCAGAGACCCACTGCAGATCTCCTTTGCAGAGGGCTTCACAGTCCGGGTTGCCCCGTCGCCATCTTGCCGCCAGTCTGCCAGCAATATATTTTTTTTTTCCCAGCAATATTTTTTAAAGGCACACTTAAAACAAGGTTGAACATAGAAGTTGAATATAAAGGAATTGATAATATCAAACAAAAATAATTTAAATATATATAATATGTAAATATATCATATATACCCTGTATATATTATATATACACCATGTAATGAGAGAGATATCTACCTCTCTATATACACACAATATACACACACATATCCATATATAATAGGGAAATACTAACTAAACAGGAAATAGAATTTTTGGTTAAAAAGCATAATTACAGGAGTATATTTTAGGCTAATTAACACTAGCTTTGTGACTTATAAACCTATGAAATCCCAGTGACTTAATAGAAGAAAGGTCCATTTCTCACTTACATAAAGTCTAATATAGGCAAGGAGGCCTGCCCCATATTTTAGCTATGTCAACCGGAGCACAAGGCCTCCAAGATCAACATGGCAGGGAAAGAGAGAAATGAGGCTCCACAGAGGTGATATGCGTCACTTTTCTTCACAATCCATTCTGCAAAAGTGGTCAATAAGTTCAACCTAACAGCAAGGATATAGAGTACTAACTCTCTCTTCCACGAAGATGGTAAACCATGAAGATAAAAGGAACAATCCACCAAGGAGATAGAACAATCATGATTTTTGCATGCCCAACAGTATCTTCTCAGGTAAAGCAAAAAATGACAGAATTACACTAAGTTGACAAATCAACACAGCTTGTGGGAATTTTTTTTACACATGTATTAGTAAGCAATCAAGCAGACCAAAAATTAGCAAAGGAATAGGTTTGAACAGCACTAACATCAATCTTGATCTAATAATGGCACATGGAACCCAACAAGCAGTAAATATATATTCCTTTTTCACACACACATAAACTAATCACATAGGTCATAAATAGAATCTGTCATAAAGAACTCAAAAAGTAATTGACTATAAAGTAATTAAAATAAAAATCTAATAGAAAAAACATAAATTTGGAAAGTAAAAGCTATACTTCTAGGTAACCAATGAGTTAAAGAAAAAAATCTCAGTGGAGGTTATGAAATGTTTGAAACTGAATAACAATGAAAATATATATCAAGTTTATGGGAGTCAATGCAAGCAAGGATTATAGAGAAATTTATAGTCTTAAATTCATGTATTAAATATTGAAAATAATGAGTTAAGTATTCATTTCAAGAAGCAAAACAGATTCAACCCAAAAAAATAGAAAGAAATGAATAAATAAGACTAAAAAATTCTTGAAAAGTTCATTAATGATCTAAAAAATTAAAGGCTGATAGTTTAATGACTAATAGAAAAGAAATCTCAAGCAATTATGCCCAATTAAAAAAGAAAGAAAAGGGGATGTTGTACACCTACATAAGAGAATACTATTAAAAAACCGAATTCTTATAAATTCAAAAACTTAGATTACATGGAAAATTTTATACCTATATATGTATATAGATAGATAGAAACAGATATACTGTATATGTGTGTGTCCACAAACATATATGTATATTCATATACATGCAAAATTGACCACCCAAAAACTAGAACATCTGAACAAATCAATTACCATTAAACAAACTGTTTTGCTAGTCAATAATTTGTCTTTTTACATGCCAAAAGATAAAATTAATTACTTGGATCATAAAAATAGACTCCAGATAACTTAAATGCCTATATGGGAAAAGACTAAACTTTTTAAAAAATTATTTATTTACTTTAAAGATAATGGGATACAATTCAGAATTAGGTATAAAAATGGTCATTGGACAGGTAAAGTTTGGACCTGACTTTGGTCCCCAAGGACTAAACTTTTTAAATTATTATAATTAATTATAAAAGATGTCTTTGAAAACTTAGGATTAAGACTAATATCCTAAGCAAGACCCCTAAAAGCAAAAATCATAAAGAAATAAATTGATAAATTTGACTACATCAAGTTTAAAACCTCTGAATTACAAATGGCAGTATAATACACAAATCACAAACTGGAAGAAGACATTTTGCTAGTTATATGGATTTGAATGCAGGCTACAATTCCTAAAATAATTAAGAAAAAAAATACACTATTAGAAAAAAAATAGTCAAAATATATATTTAACACAGTTAAATGCAAATTTTATGCTACAAGATATCACCAGGTAAGTTAAATAATACCAAACATTGGGAAGACTATGAGGAAAGAATTGCTCTCATGCAATGCTGGTAGAAGTATTAATTGGTGCAATCACTTTAGAGAGGAATTGAGTGATTAGACATGTGTCTATCTTGTAGTTCACCAATTCTATATCTACTCAATCTTCCAATCTCATCATACTCCAATCCTTCTCAAAAACAAAACCAATTCAAATCCAAATGGTTTTACACATGAGTTTTATCAAACTCTTAAAAAAAAAAAACTCAGATAATTCCTCACTATATAACCCAAACAGTTTTAAGAAATTGGGAGGAAATAAAATATTATCCTATTTATTTTATATGATAATCTTGTTATCACAGATAGGACAACCTTGATAACAAAGCCAGAAATTCTCACACATTTATATAAGGGTAACATTACAAAAATGCTCACTGCAAAATTATTTGAAATAGCCAATATCCACAAAATGGAGATGCCTATGGGTAAGGAAATGTATACATTACAGAATGTTCATGTTATGAACTACTATACAGCAACTTCAATGAATGTACGAGGGCTATATGTATCAACATCGATAGATTACAACAACATAAAAATGGGTGAAACTAGCAAGCTGAGAACACTAAAGTTGGTATGATACAGTTGTGTAAAACAGTAGGTTTCTATATGTTCTAGAGAGAGAGAAACATGTAGCTACACAGACACTATACCAGATTCATTTAGTGGAGAGGAAAGGAGGAGAATGGAATTGAGGGAGGAAACAAAAAGATGCTTCTTGGCTGGAGAAAAAAGTGAAAGTTTGAAACAAAACCAAGTTCCCTCTGATTCCTTCTCCCCGGGCCAGTGCCCCCAGCTGGTGTCTCCCCGAGGACACGGGGGCCAGAAAAGCAATTTCTTTCACCAAATTTGAATCATTTGCACATATTGCATCATTAGTACCTCAGCTGGAATCCCATAGGGCCCTTTGAGGCAGCCAAAATAGTTCGTTTCCCATCCTTCTCCCTTTCTAAGAACCAAAAGACTGCAGCTGGCTGCCCCGGCTTTTGGCAGTCGTAAGAATTCTTTTATTATTTCTTGCGACTATGGCAAACACACATCTCCAGGCCTCCCTTTCCTTTTCAGGTTCTGCTTTCATCTTCCAAGACCTGACTATAGACAAAAGTTAGAGTGCCCTGTTTGCTTTGCGGACTTCTTCTCTGATGGAAAATTCCTTCTGGGCAAGTAGCATCCAGTTCAGAGCCCAGCCTCTAGAGCCCTATTCTGTCTCTGTGGGCAAGGAACCTACCTTCTCTGTGCCTCAATCCCAGCCTTCATTAAGCGGAAATAAAAATAGAAGCTCTTAGCCAGGCGCTGTGGCTCACGCCTATAATCCTAGCACTTCAGGAAGCAGAGGCGAAAAAATTGTTTGCGGTCAAGAGCTGGAGACCAGGCTGGGCAAAAACGTGAGACCCATCTCTACAAAAAAAAGAAAAATTAGTTGGGTGTGGTGGCACACCTGTAGTCCCAGCTACTCAGAAGGCTAAGGTAGGAGGATTGCTTGAGCCCAGGAGGTTGAGGCTGCTTTAAGCTATGATGGTATCACTTCACGGCAGCCTGGGCGACAGAGTGAGACCTTGTTTTTTGTTTTTGTTTTTTGTTTCTTTGTTTTTTTTAAAAGGGAACAGGACGTCCTGGAAAGTTTCTTGGGCACTTCAAGTAATAAGAGCTCACCTTCGTTGCATGCTCTATGCCAGTTGCTAGGCTAAATGCTTTGCCTGTCTTCACTAATCCTCTCTACGCCCAATGAGGTAGACATTTTTCTCTCTGATTTGCAGATGGAGAACAGGAAGTACAGATAGGTTAAGTGATTTGTTTAAAGTCACACAGCAAGCAGCTTGGCCCTGGGTGTTGGGCGTTTGACCACTCTACTCCTTCCTGTATGGGGGGGATAAGGAAGATCTCGAGTAACCCTTCAGAGAGTACATGGGATATAGTGTTAGATATCATGAAGAGCTGTACTCAGGCTGTGCTTCACATGAACAGATGCTTTCTGGAAGTAACCAGCGCCCCTCAATCAAGCGGATCACCGAGCACATGACTCACCATAGGGAGCAAATGTGTGAGAGAGATCTGCTCATGAAAGCAGGCATAAGACAAGGTGAGACAGCTGCCTGTTTTCATCACTGCTGCTCTGCCTCTGCAAACCCATTTTATGAGCTTTGTGGCAGTATCACGGCCCAGCAACGAGCTTCTGCCTTCACTTGTTCTTTCATGTGTGTGAGTCTTGTAAGCCTCTTGATATTGCAAGCTCTTCAAACATAGGGACTTCCATGGATCACCTCCTTCCTAGCCAGCACAGCCCCTATATTTTCACTGAACGATACACTAGTTTTGTGTTAAATCAATAAATGGCTAGACTATTTAGAGAAACACTGTTTTAGACTAAAAGGCTGATAATATTTTAAATGAGTCAAATTTCTGAAACAAGGAGTCAACTGGGATACTGTCTTGGTGTCTGTGGGACCCTAAATATGAATGAATTCATAAGACTCATATCCATAGGGAGGTCTTTGTTTTCTGGAAACCAGAAGAATTAGCATTAGGTGCAGTTGGGTTAACTAAGATCCAACTGGATTATTTGTAATAGAATGTAAACTAATTGACCCTAAATTAATTGACCAGCTAATTGACCAACAAATTGGGAATACTTAATTCAATTTCAGTATGCTCATGTGAAGAAATATTAAACAGCCAATAAAAATCACAGTTATGAGTTTTTAATGAGCTAGAAAAATGCTTATAATAAAATGTTAAGTGAAAAAGTAGAATACATCATTGCACATCAAATGCAGTCTCAGCTACACAGAAGAAAGACTGGAAGGAAATACGGTAAATGCTAACAGTTTTTGAATGGTGAAATTCTAAACGATTGGTACTCTTTTTTTAGACTTTTCTGTGTTTTTACAATTTTTACAGTTAGCATTTACTTATTGTATTAACTGAAAATGTTAACTTTCAACGCCCTGTCCCCGACACACACACTCATTCACTCTTTCTATCTCAGCATGCTTATGTGGGAGACAACACTAACCATGGCTGTCCTTCACCTACTCCCATCGCAGGTCATATCCTGCCATTTTTCACTTCTCCAGTTGGCTGATTATCTAAGGGTGTGGGTATTGTTTGGGCAGAGGAAGGGGTGACATCATCCTGGATGCTGCCCATGAAGTGGCCACCAGGCAGGGCAGCCAAGGGCAGGTGCAGAAAGAATAGCAAACAGAGGAAATGGAACACAAGAGAAGAGAGTGGGTGTAGTGACATTTCAGGAACTGCAGCTTCTGTGGCTCTTGTCTCTCCACAGGGGCCAGCCAGTGCTGGACACACAGAAAGCATTGCTGGCTAATTGGTTGACATTCCAAGATCAGCCCTGTTCCTCAGAGTTCAACTCGCTGTTCAGAGTTGAACTGTAATGTTTGCAGTCCTTGTGGGCTGCAAAATATTGGAACATGCATTTCTTTTCCTTGATCCTCCCAACACTACTGCTAGGAAGTACACCATCTCCATCCCAGACCTTGTCACTTAAATGCATTGACCATGGTGACACATTCCATAACAAATAATCCAGTCGGATCTTAGTTAACCCAACCGCACCTAGTGCTAATTCTTCTGGACTCCGGAAGGTGAATACCTTCCTATGTAAAGATCCAGTTCTGATTTTTTTCTTTTAACAAATTGTAGGAATTAGATATAATTCCTGGAATTGTTCATTCATCTCTACATTTATTGAGAGCCCATAATGTATCAAACACTGTTCCTTGCAAAAGAGGATTGGAGAAGCAAGTATAAATTACACAGGATTGGTATCTCACTATCTCATCCTCATTTTCACAACAAAAATTCATCTGTCCAATCTTTCTCCTAGCCAGTCCTTCATTGCCTCTCTCCTAGTCAGTTTCAACAGATTCATACTTGGTCTCCTGGCCTGTAGCCCCACCTCTTGTCTATCTTTTCACAGCAACTCAGGGCCGTGCCTAAACCTCTGAGCTTGTTCCATAGGGCTGCAAGATAAAGAACAAGACCATAAGATGGGCTACAGAAGTCCCCCTGGGTCCATGTCCTCCTTCAACTCTCCATCCCATCTTTTGCCATTTTCCCGGCACTTAACACTGCTCTGGTGATAGGTAAGTACTCACAGGTCCCAGTACAGCGGCCTTTGCCCATTCCCTGTCTTTGCATGTCTGGCTTTCTCTTCCCGGTGTGCTCTTCCCTTAGTCTTGCCTAGAAAATTTCTATTTAGCCTTTATAGCAAAGCTCCGCTATCCCTTTCCTCTAGAATACTTTTCTGATAGTCTTCCCTACCTCCCAGCAGCCCCCATCTCCTCATGTGGAGTCAACTCCTTGTCAGGGCACGCTATAAACCTTCTAAACCAGTTTATCCTTCTAGACTGATCTGACAAGGTTATAGTCGTATCTTGACTAGCTCATGGCCTGCCTGGCACATAGTAGAGGTTCTTAGTGGGATTAATTGAACTGAGAGAAGAAATCATGTTCTTAACCATATACTTACTACCCGCCTACAAAGAAGAATCTTCTCTTGTCTTCATTGATCCTTTAGCTAGGTAGGGGGTGGGGAGAAGAAGGCAGCATATGATTCTATACATGCAGTGGTATGAATGTTTGTGTCTCCTCCAGGATTCATGTTGAACAAGAGTGTCATAGTGTCAAAAGGTATGGAAATATTCCAATGCAATACAGGCCCCAGCTTACAATTTTTCAGCTTTATGATAGTGCAAAAGTGATACACATTCAGTACAAATTGTACTTCAAGTACACACACATCCTCATTTTCACAACAAAAATTCACCTGTCCAATCTTTCTCCTAGCTAGTCCTTCATTCTGCAGTGGTGTCAAAGAGTTTCAGTTAATTGGTTAACTAGGCAAAGTGGGGACCAAAGGGAAGTTCAAACTTTACCTGTATGATAACCACTTGTGCACAGTCTATGCAAAGATGGGGAATGGGCAAAGGTCACTGTGCTGGGACCTGTGAGTACTTACCAATCACCAAGCAGTGTTAAAGTGCAGGGGAAATGGCAAAAGATGGGATGGGGAGTTGAGGGAGGACATGGACCCAGGGGGACTTCTGTACTTGTTCTTTGCTGTAAAGGCTACAAGTACACCCACACAATTATCCTGTTTTTCACTTTCACTATAGTAGTCAATAAATTACATGAGATATTCAACACTTTTTTCTAAAACAGGCTTTGTGTTAGATGATGTCACCCAATTATAGGTTAATATAAGTGTTCTGAGCACAGAGACTAGGCTAAACTATAATGCTTAGCAGGTAAGGTATATTAAGTGCATTTCATACTCATAATATTTTTATCTTATCATGGGTTTGACAGGACATAACCCCATCGTAAGCTGAGGTAGGGGCTTTAGGAGATGATGAGGTCATGAAGACTTCTGTCTCGTGTATGGGACTGAGGCCTTTATAAAAGAGGCTTTACACACCAATAAGCCTACCTGATGTCAAACTAGGCAAAGCGGGGACCAAAGGGAGGTCCAAACTTTACCTGTATGATAACCACTTGTGCACCTAATCCTGTATCCCACATCTTTAAAATAAAGAATAAATTATTAAAAAGAGGTTTTACACACCATCTAACCTTTTTGCCTTTTCATTCTTGTCATGAGAGGACACAGGGTTCTTCCCCCCTGGAGAGCACAGCAACAAGGCACCGTCTTGAAAGCAGAGACCGTGCCCTCACTAGATACTGGGCCTGCTGGCTCCTTGATCTTGAACTTCTCAAACTCCAGAACTATAAGAAATAAATTTCTGTTTTATATAAGTTACCCAGACTGTGCTATTCTGTTACAGCAGTACAAATGGACTAAGACAACATATTATCTGTTTTAATGTGTTAATCTTAAAACCATTCATTATGTCCATCCATGTTCACTACGTGTTTGTCAAAAGTGAATTTTTGAGCCTCTACTACCATCTCTGTCCTAGGGGGTGCATAGTAGTATTAGACATGCTCTCTACCTGCAAGGAGACATTGTTGCCCCTGAAAATAGGAACTGAGCACTTGGGCAGGAGGATACTGTAACCAGAAGTTCAAGCTTGGGGGAAGAATCAACTACAGGGAGGAGCCATTGGAACCAAGGAGATAGACAAGCTGTCGTGGGAACAGAAAGGAAAAACCAAGAACAAAAGCTGAAGTGCTGAGCCCTTGGCTTCCTGAGATCTAAGCAGAGGAGGAAAGGCAGCCATCTACAGTATGAAGTGCAGCAGGTAGGTCAAGGTCAAAGAAGACAGTCACACTCAACCATAAAACAGATTCTCAAAGGGAAGTGTTGCTAGACTACAGTTGCTGAGAGTCAGGAGCCATTTCTGTAGCTTCTTTTATAGCTCCATAAGTACTTTTCCAGTACAGTAATTTCATCAACTGATTGACAACAAGGTTGAAACAGGCTCTGTGAGGCCCTTAAGCCAGAGCAGATCCATTTCTCTCCATCAAGGTGGAAACAGTAGGAGGAGGGGCAATTCTTCACATCTGCATCTCCAGTGTCAGTTTCCCAGGTGTTAGTAAGCACCACCACATCAGTATTCCAACCCCAGAGTACCTCCAAATGCCCATGTAAACATTAATTTACATTTAGATTGTGTTTCTCTGGATTCAGACTCTTTCCCCTAAAACGCTAACAATTCAATTATCAAGAAAACCAACATGCCATTTTTAAGCCTGCTGGAGGAAACCCTCTTCTCCCCCAGGAAACGCCTCTGTTGAGCATGAAGCAGCTCCCAGGTGTTCCTGTCTAGCATCTCAACACACTGGTGGTCAAAATTAAAAGTATTTGTTCCCCTCAGTAGGAAAGGAGGAAGACTGAGGAAGTATGTTGTAAACCATTGCATCCTTTTTAATGGGCAAAAAGGGAAATGTTGTCAAGGAAAACTTAAGAGAGGAAAAGCCTTGTAAAAACTGCTTGAGGGGTTGGAAAGAGCTCTGTTTTGGAATTGCAGAGTTAGCTTCTTAGCTTCCTGAGCTTCAGTTCACCTACACATCTCTCTGCAGTGGTGTCAAAGAGTTTCCGCTAACTGGTTAATATGTGCCTTCTAAGCCTGTCTTGATGACTAAGTGAAGCAATGCATATGAATATACTTGGCACAGAGTAGACATTCAGTAAGTGCTTTTCCCTCCTTTGTGAAGGATGGGAATGGCAATTGGGGTAAAACTGGAGGTAAGCATCTTCCTAGCAGGTAGGGGACCAAATCCTTAGGCAAACCATGGAGGGTTGGGTAGAGAAGGAATTCGTTTGCCAGTTTAATGCCTTGAAAATTACTCAACCCAGTGAATACTGGGCTCTTTCATCAAATCTTGGACTAGCAGCTCAGGACTGAGCTTAAGAACAGGAGAAAGAGAGGATAGTGTTTCCTAACCCAGCAAGCAAGTAATACCGGGAAAGGGTCAAATGAGACACCCAATCTATTCCCTCTGTGGTATCAGTAGGACTTCCCCTTTCTACTTACTAGAAATCCATACCAAGCCAGAGGAAGAACATGAAGAAAACAAAGAAAGAGCTGGGAGAAAAACAATGAACAAAATGGTCCAGGTTCCACACAAACATGAGGATTACATACAATCCCAACTAAATGCAACTCATTGTGTACTCTGGGCCAGAATGAATGGGCCAGAAGGTCCATACCCAAGCAGACCTTAGTGTAGATTCCAGACTGCAATACTTTCGCTCACAGCCAAACTATCTTCTCGGAGGTCAATCTTCTCGAAAATCTCACGTAGCTCAGGAGTATCCTCTCTAACAACTGTTAAATACCCAGATGCTTTCAGTGGCCTCCAGCCAACCTCTCCATGGCTTCTGGTTGTCCACGATGCCATCACAGCAGCACCTTCTCGTCAGCCAGTCCCACAACCATCTCTGACAGAGGGAAGAAGAAACCACCTCACTAGATATTTTGGGAGTGAGTTAGATGAAGAAATTGGGACACAGAGAAGAATCTGGCCAAGAAGTATGGAAAGCTGATCTTATGAGTGTTCTCTCTGATGCAGATTTAAACCTGCCCCATCTAAGGACCTTTATTTCCTCATTAGTAAGAGAAGGATGTTACCCCATGTAGCTCCTCACAAATGTCTGGGTCAGGGTTAGTAAGGGCTTACATTTGAGTAGTCCCTAAAAGATATTCACATCTTTTTTTTGGAGATCTTCACAACATTGTTGAAAGAAAAGCTGAGAAAATGGCAGTTTCTCCCCTTCACAGCTGACAAATCTGAAATTCAGAGAATTGAAGTGGCTTCTTAAGAACAAGTCAGGAGTAGAACTGGCCCCAATCCCAATGCCCATTCCACTCCAGCCCACTGCCAATTTTTGCTATAAAAATGCAATTGATTGTAAAGTATTCATGAAATATGGTGTTTCTTTTTATATAATTTTATTGTTTCTCCTTTTAACCGAAGTACTGCATATTCATTATAGAAAATTTAGAGAGAACAAATAAGTACAAGAAGAAAATCATGATTACCCACAATGGCCCTGAAATATAATGTTGCTTAAAGAAAAAATGATAAGACAATAATCCACACTACACTCATCCCCTAATATGCAATCCTGAGATTACCACAAGGATGGTGGAGTCAGGCGTTACAGAGGACAGCAACTGGAGACAGGACTCTTGAGGAGACTTTCATGAGGAGGGATGTGGCCCTAGTGAAAGTGAGAAGTACAGTCAATGCGTGTTAATTAAGATGGATTGTATACTGTGGGGGACCAGTGGGGAGGGGCATGGGTGCTGTTCTGTCAGGGAAAGGAGAGGAGAGCTGGAGTGACACCCTTCAGAGGAGGTGTCCGTGTGGAGACGTACGAAGCTTTTTGTCCATATCATCTGGCTGGAAGACAGCGTCAATGTGCACAAGATGAAAAGGAGGGATGTGGTGGTCTGTCTGTAGTTCTTTGCTAATTCCTTCTTTTGCATACATTTCTTTCTGTGGTGTGGGGGACCAGGTCTGACTGAAAGTGTGAGGAAGAGATTTGGGAGATTTAAGGAGAAAAGAGAGGGTGGAAATGGCTGCCTCAGAATAAGAGAAACAAAACAGCATCGAGGGTTCCAGTGAGAGCCTCACTTTGGCTGTGTATTTTTCTCCAGCTTCATAGGCAGAGGCATAGAGTAGACAGTGAGTTGGATTTAGTCGGGATTGTGGGTTATCAAACCAGAATGAAGAGGTAGGAGAGAAACAAAAGAGGTGGGGGTGTGTAGAGGAAATGAAATGGTAAGGGGAAAAAAAACTTCTAGAAAGTTAGGGAGAGACAACATAGGTAGGTCAAGGGTTCATAGGTAAAGGGCTGTTGGGGCTGAGGTAGGAAGGCTATGAGCTAGAAAGAGAGAAGGGAGTGGCCAGAGAGATGAGCTTGAAATCAGGATTGGTAATGACAGTTATTAGTAATGACAGTGTCTAGCATTTGACCTTGAAAGTGAGTAGCTGTTGTCAGATATACAATTGGCAAATATTTTCCCCCATTCTGTGGGCTGCCTCCTCTCTCTCGATGGTTTCTTTTGCTTTGCAGACACTTTTCAATATGATGAGGTCCCACTTGGCCATCTTATCTCTTCTGGGATGGGATTTGCGGTTTTGATCAGAAATTGGTTGCCTATTTCAGTATCCATAAGAGTGTTTCCTGTGTTTTCTAAGATTCTCATAGCTTGAGGTTTTACATTTAGGTCTTTGATCCATTTAGAGTTGATTTTTATGATGGTGATAGGTAGGGGGGGTCCTGATTTAATCTTCTGCATGTAGTCAGTCAGTTTTCCCAGCACCATTTACTGAATAGGCTCTCCTCTCCCCAGTGGTTATTGTTGACGGCTTTGTTGAAGATGAGTTGGTTGAAAAATTGAGGTTTTGCTTCCAGACTCTCTATCCTGTTCCATTGGTCTATATGCCTGTTCTTATACCAATACCAGGCTGTTTTGATTATTGTGGCCTTATAGTAAAGTTTAAAGTCTGGAAGTGTGATACCTCCTGCTCTGTTTCTTTTGCTGAGGATTGTTTCGGCTTTTCGTTGTTGTTTATGTGTCCATATGAATTTCTGTATTGTCATTTCCAGGTCTGAGAATAATGATGATGGTAATTTAATGGATATTGCATTGAATCTCTATTGTCTTTGGTAGAGTGAATATCTTAACAACACTGATTCTTCCAGGATCTACAAGGAACTCAAACGTGCCGAAAGGAAAAAAACAAGCATGCCTATTAGAAAGACATGAACAGGCACTTCTCAAAAGAAGACATAGGAGCAGCCAACAGATAAATGAAAAAATGCTCAGCCTCACTAATCATCAAAGAAATGCAAATAAAGTGGGAAACTGGGGGGGGGGGAGGAGAGGGGACGAGGAATTGGCAGTAGTGGGTATCTGCTAGGGTAGAGTAGGGTACACCTCATCCACAAGGGCACCTGCATAATGAACATTTGTATACCTAACCCTGAATTGTACACTACATCTTTAAAATAAAAAATTAAAAGAAAAAAATAAAACAAACTTCACATTAAAAAGCAATAATAATAAAATAAAATCAACTCTGGCTTTTAAAATTTAAAAAAAATGCAAATCAAAACCACACTGAGATACCACCTCACTCCAGTTAGGATGACCATCATCAACAACTCAAAAAGCAACAGATGCTGAAGAGGATGTGGTGAAAAGTGAATGCTTCTACACTGTTAGTAGGAGTATAAACTAGTAGAACCTCTGTGGGAAACAATGTGGTGATCCCTAAAAGTAGACCCCGAACATTTATCATAATGCGATAAGAAAGGAATTGGCAGTAGCCGGAGACTGCCAGGGGAGAGAGAGCACATAACATCTATAAGGGAATGTCCAGGGTCCGCTAATGAGTGAGGGTATGTGATACTCAGTTCTTTGTTTCCAAAGAACTGATTACTGAGTATGATAGACTCTAAATCCATCCAAGTTACTGCAAAGTCCATAATGTTGTCCTTCTTAATGACTGTGCAATATTCCATTGTGTATATGTACCACATTTTTTTATCCAGTCCACTTTCAATGGTCAGCACGGTTGGCTCCATGTTTTTGCTATTGTGAATATACATTGTTCATAATTTATATCAGCAAGAAGGATAGTCTGATAAAAGCCGAAAACTCTCAGGTAATCTGTTAAACACATGCCGTTTCTTGTTTCTCATCTACCAAAAACGCTGCAAAAGATCCCATCCCACCCAGAGTAACAGTTAAAGTTCTTACGATGGATCTACATGGTCTGGCCCCTTGTAGCAAAAAAAGGTGTTCCAGGGAAGATACTTTAAACATATATTTGAGGTGAAAGGGGGGGGGTCTCACTATGTTGCCCAGGCTGGTCTCAAACTCCTTGCCTCAAGTGATTCTTTTGCCTCCACCTCCTGAGTAGCTGGAATTACAAGTGTGTGCTGTAGAACCTCAGGGGAGATGCTTCTTAAGCTGAGATGTGGAGGGTGAACCTGGGGACAAAATGACAAAAGCATATCAGAGAATGCATGTGCAAAGATGTAAGAGTGTGAGACCTGGGAGTTCAACTAACTCTCAGCAGGTTGAAGAGGAGCTATGATGAAGACAGGTAAGAGAAGAGTCGAGATCAGCACTTCTCAATTCTTAGCATGTAATAACATCAACTGAGTTGCTTGCTGAAATACGTCTCCCAGATGATCTGATGCACACCAGCTTACCAGCTTTGAGAACGCCAAGTCTAGTGAGGTAGGCAGTGCCAGACCATGCAGGGCTCTGTGCATGGTAAGGAATTCAGATTTGAATCTCTAAAAGACAGGAAATCACTGAAGCATTTCTCACCAAATGTACCAGAGAAGAAAGAAGTGTGTCCTCGTGGCCAAATGCATTTGAAAGCCTGAGCAAGGAGACTTCCAACATTCTAAGAAATGCCCTTCAAATCATTAATAGATATTTTAAAAATAGGATCTGGCACACAGTAGGCTCTCAATAAGTGTTAAACAAATAACTACTAAGTAAATAAAATGTAATATGGTTCAAATCATTGTCACCTCCACTCAATATAATTTCAAACTTAATATTGCTTTCTTTTAAAGGCCTTATTCCTAAAGTTCTTTTTCAAACTCTAATCCCATTCAGAAAGCCTTTGGATTCCACATGCCTTCGTTCACCAAATTTATAGGAAGGACAATCTTGAGCCATCTGGTGCCTATTTAATTTTTAACCACCTCTCCCTTGAAATATTTCTTTCTTCATTCTTATTTTGTCCTAAAAACTTGGCTATGAGCTAAACTGCACCATCTGTGACTTCCAGTAAATACAACTGTTGCTAATGAAATTACCCAGTTTCATCATTTTGATTTAAATGCCTTGCCTGTTTTTCTTCTGACCTTTTGTTGCTTGCCATCAAACTCAAGCCTTTGTGAATTTAGATACATACGTCCATGTAGGTCAGTCTTGAGGAATAAATCTTCTCTGTGAAGCACAAGAACCTCGGCCAAGGCCGCTCAGCAGGCTGACTTGGGAGGTGGGGGCCGAGGCTGTGCAGAGAAATATAGATGGCACTTGTGCCCATCCGCTCAATGTGCGCAGGGCCCCAGGGCAGACCCCCGCCTTGTGACCAAGTGGCCACTCGGTCTGGCTCTGCGGCCTCCCATTTGTTAGGCTGCTGACGATATTAATGAGTTGGGGTGTTGGAGCCCATTCCTTGGCCTTTGGTGTTGGTTTCTTCCTGCACAGGATTGCTTGACCTGATTGAAGAAAAGGAAAGTTCAGAGACTCCAAACTTTGCCCAAGTGGGGAGAAGGCCTTCCGGAAAAGGAGAAGCTCTGGGGGAAGCCGGGTCCTTTTCCTGCCCGACACGGCCCTTCCAATTAGGGAGCACACGCAGCGTCTTCAATAATGGCCCCATGGAGGGGATAAAAGAGAATGGAATAAGCATTCCTCAAGTCCTTCAGCCATCAAATGGTCATCAGTCATATTGTCTACCAAGCAGATAATTAAAGAATTGGAGGATATTATTAGTAATAGCACCAGCTAACACTCAATGAGTCTTTACTAGGTAGCAGGCACTGTGCTAAGCACTGTACCTAATCAGTTCATTTACGCCTCACAGCAATCACAGCTGGGCACTGTTATTATTCCCACATGACAGCCAAGGAAGTGAGGCTGACAAAGGCTAAATGACTTGCCCAGGGTCTCACAGACTCTATCTCATGCTCATAAACTTGTTGCTTTATTGTTTTGCATTTATGAGTGTTCTCCTGCATGCCAGATACTGTGCTGGAAATTGGGGATGCATAAATGACAAAGATGCAGTCCTTGCCCACTTTCTGGAGAAGCAAAAGATAAAAATGCAAATACACCATCTGAGTGAAACTATAACAAAGTAGGAAAAATATTCTGGGGTCGCAGAAAGAGAGGAGTTTCTGTCTAGGGGAGCCAAGGAAAGGTTTGTAGCAGAGGAGACATTAGATCTAAGTTTGAAAGAGGAATGGGGATTTGCCACCTAAAGGTGAAGGGAGATCAAAAAAAAGCCCTGGAAGGAGCAGTGTGTCCATGAAAAGGACACATACAAAAAACAGGCCACAGGTAGGAGCTCCTGCCTGAGCAGGGACGGCTGGAAGTGAGTAAGAGGGCCAGGCAGTGTCCTTCCTGCCCAGGCTGAAGAGGCTAGGATCAGGGGTGGGAGTCAATCTCCGAATTTAACATCCCAGCTTTCTGTCACTGGTTCTCTACCATAACCTGGAGCGGAGTCAGGGGGTGTGTCCAAGACAGCCCAATAGATCCAGTTAGTAGTTAGCCTACTGAGCAGTAGGGCTTAGCTTTCATTATGCAACTTTCATTAGCCTGAAGGGCTTGCCTGCTCCCTCAAGGTGGTTAAGTGCTCCGGGCAGGAAGGAAATGCTCAGGAGGTCCAAAGGGGGTTAAGCAGTAGCCCCCGAAAGGGCCCTGTTGTCCTCTAACCTAGCCTCCATCTCTGCCTGTCTCCTAATTTGAGAATGCGACTGACAGTGACCAGCAAGGAGCTCTGTAAGCAAACACTGTTTTAGTGCCATCAACTGCAAAGACATGCTCACTCTCTGTAGGCATGTTGGCACTGTCGTATGACTTAAGTGAACATAAAATCTTCACAATCTGAGACGCACCCCACCCTGATCCTACCTTCAGTGTCTACATTGCCTCCTTCTTGGGACCAGGCTTTAAAGGCTCATACTGAAAAGAGAGCCCCACAGAAAAGGGCTGATGCCAGGGACAACTTCATTAAAAGTGTCTACCGGATCAGTCACTCTCCTCCAAGGGTCCTGGAAGAGGAATGTTGCGGGGGTGGATGTTCATTGTCTTGGAACAAAGTTCAGCAAATATTTTCTCTAAAGGACAGGGTAATAAATTTGGTGGGCTCTGTGAGTCACTGGTCTTTGCTGCAACCTCTTAACTCTGCTGTTGTAGAATGAAAACAGATATAGACAATGTGTGAAAGAATGAATAACTGTGACTGTCCTCTAACATAACTTTATTTACAAAAATAGGGAGTGCAGGCTAGCTTTGGTCCACTTTGGTCCATAGGTTACTGACCACTGCATTAAAGGATCCACATTGAGATAGATCGACGGGCACCGGTAGAAGGAATAGGATGCCAATTGGGAAAGAACTCATGGCATGCTAAAAATGGGGTCTATCTAATTAATTTTGTTGTGGTCAGCCCTCAGCTATGTGAAAGCTTCCAGAGAGTGCTCAAGGGAATAACCCCTTTTCCTGACCTCCAAAAAATAGTTTCAATATTATCTTGGCTTTGTTCCTCACTTCCGATTAATCCAATCTACCACTAAGAGCTGCTATTTCCTCCACTGAAATCTCTGAAACCAAATGAAGCTTAAGAGGTTAAGAACAATGGTCATAAGTTAGCTCCCCCACACCAAGTGACAAAGCCAGGATTCAAACTAAGTTTGTCAGACACTGAAGACAGATGAATATCTTCACTGCATCTTTACTTTCCAAGAGACCCTGGGAAGTACATTTGGCATAAAACAGACTTTGCAGCATCTCAGGGAAACTTCCCCATGACCCTGGACTTCTCCACTCAAAGCTGGACCCTTGTGGACCCCAAAGGAGATACCTAAGGAATGAGACCTGTTTTGGTTTTTTGGTTTTTTTTTTTCATTGGAGTCTCACTCTGTCACCCAGGCTGGAGTGCAGTGGCACGCTCACAGCCACCCCCAGCATCGACCTGCTGGGCTCCGGCGATCCTTCTACCTAAGCCTTCCAAGTAGCCGGAATTACAGGCACATGCTACCATTCCCAGCTAATTTTTTTTTATTTATTGTAGAGACAAGGTCTTGCCAAGTTGCCAGGGCTGATCTCGAACTCGCGGGCTCAGGCAATCCACTCACCTCAGCCTCCCAAATCCTGGGATTACAGCCTGAGCCACCAAGCCTGCCAAGACCTGTTTTTAAATATAAGCAGAATTGATTATGGATGCTAGGATTGCAGGCATAGAGTCAAACGGTAGTATATAGATGGATGAGTCAGAACGTGAGCTTTTAAGGCAAAGGTGTTAGTTTTAAAGTAGCTTTATAAGTTAAATTTTTATATTAAAACATGAGCAGGGGTCGGGCACAATAGCTCATGCCTATAATCCCAGTGCTTTGGGAGGCTAGGCAGGAGGATTGCTTGAGGCCAGGAGTTGAAGACCCACCTGGGCAACACAGCAAGACCTTGTCTCTACAAATTTAAAAGTTAGACAGGTGTGGTGGTGTGTGCCTGTAGTCCTAGGCAGCGGCTGAGGCAGGAGGATGACTTAAACCTGAGAGTTTGAGATTATAGTGAGCTATGACTGCACCATTGCACTTGAACCTTGGTGACAGGGTGAGACCCTGTCTCAAAAATAAATAAACAAAATGAAATAAAAATGAGGAGGGCTTGAAACAAACATCTATGAGTCAGTGGGTGGGGGGGACTATTATCTAATAATAGATTAACTTTATTTTTTAAATATTCATACCTTGGCAACTTCTAAAAATGTTTGGGGTGGTTTACAAAACCAAGGACAAAAGAGTTAGCTTAAGTGGGAAAAAGGGAAAGATGCTTGAACCACATAGCTAGAGAGTTCAAAATCATGTAATCACAATCATTTAGGTCTGGACAGACATTTCTCTCTCTGACTCGAAACTCTAAAGCTGTGGTTCTCAAAACTTAGGACACCCAAAAATGACCTGGTATGCCCATGTTAGACAGATGCCTGGGATCCCTCTGCAGATTCTGACTCAATAGTTCTTGCCCGGCGCCCAGAAATTCTCATTTTTGATATCTACTGGTAATTTTGAGGCAGGTGGTTTAGTGATCACACATGATAAATACTGATTTTCAAGAACCTCATGGTAGGCTCTCTGAAAACACAATGATCATCATCATTATCTCAGGAAGCAATTTAAGGAAAGAAATACTCATTGAGTGAGTTTTCAAAAAGCACAGACTTTCATAAAATAATGAGGACAGAGGATCATATCACTGCCCGGGCAGAACTCGCCATCAGGAGCTGAGGAAGTTCTGTGCAAGAATTTAGCTTCCTGGCAACCCCACTTGCTTCAGTGAGGGAGCGTGGAGAGCCTGGGAGACTGTGCAGTTGGCTTTAACGCTTCATGCTGGGCCCCCACGTCACCTCCAGAACAGTGGCTCAGTCTGGCATCTCTCCACAATCTCAGGTCACACGTTTCCCACCTGCATGGCCAACACCTGAGAGCCACTTGGCCCTCTTCCCCCTTTACTCTTTACCTCTTGCCATAGCCCCAAATAAATCTCATTCCTCTAAACACCACTCGGCTAGTCCTTCGAACGCCTTCTGCTCCCGTGTATTCTGCACACCCAAGTCTCTCCCACGCCACCTCTCTGTGCCCAAGAGACAGAGCACATGGAGTTCACCAACACCTCCGGTGCCTTCCAAGCACCGCTTCCTTTTCTGCTAGGTCACAGGGGGGCATCTGCTGTGTTTATTCCTTTCCAAAGACCCTGGCTCCAAATAGCCATACTCTCCGGGTTCCAGTGACCCCTCTGCCCTGTGAGCCTGCAAACCCCGGTGGTGAGAGTTCCCCCTTGATTCTTAGTCCTGGGATAGGGAACTTCCTTGGGTAGTGGGTTTTTGCCCTGCTTATGCTTTTGGAAGTGGTTCTCCTCCTCAGTTTCCTCATGCTTCCATGCTGTGAGCATGGAAGAGAGATGGGGCAACACCACCCAAGCATCAAAAAGGGGATTCACTTCACTATAATTTTAAGAAGTGTCATGTGTTCATAAAAGCGTAATATTACTACGGTGGAAAGGAGCAACTGAAAAATAAATCATTAGCTGAATTTCATGTCACAATTTTAGCAGCTTTACTCCTTTTTGTATGTCTAGGCTGTAAATGAAATAATTAACAATGAAAGCATGTTAAATCTTGCTTATAAAGAAATTAAAAGTCGTAAATACCTGAAGGTGAGATAAATTCTGTAAGTAAAACCAGTTTTTCTCACCTGTAAGACTAATTATTATGATCTCCTTCCATTTGAACAGTTTGCCAGGTGCTCATACCCGTGTTTTCCTATTTGATGTGCCCTCACATCAGCCTCGGAAAGAGGACAGTATTGTTTCCCTTTACAATGTGGAGAATAAGGCTCTGACCATTTAATGCATTTGCTCTTGGACTCGCGTAAGTGATCTGGGCAGATGTTCAAGGCTCTACTCACTGCGAAAGCCTAGTGCAGGGAAGTAGTTTGCAGTGCCAGGTTGACCAATATGTTTCACATGATGGGCAGTTTCCATTGGCTGGTAGTAGTTGCCTCAAGTGCTGTGTTGAAAAGATTGTGAGGCTGAACTTGGACTTAAGAGGAAAGAATATCTTAATTAGCAGTGCTGGGTAACACACACAACAGAAAAGCGGTAGTAGGACTCCCACAGATTTTCTGCCCTTGGCACAGTGTTCGAAAGCATGGTCTCTGGAAGGTCCTACACCTAAGTTAGTGTCTGACGATAGAGACAAAAAGTAGATTAGTGTTTGCCTAAGTATAGGGAAGTAGTGAGGTCCAGGGAATTGGGAATGACTGTGGATGGGCTTGGGGTTTCTTTGGGGCTGATGAAAATGTCCTATAGGTATGGTCATGGTTACACAACTCTGTGGATACATACACTAACAATCACTGAATTATATACTTTAATGAATGAATTTTATGGCATGTGAATTCTATCTCAACAAAGTTGTTATATTAAAAAAAAATCTCCCCACTCAACCACTCTGGCTTGGTTTTCTCATCTACTATCAAAAGCCATAATATTAACTGCCCCCATAAAGTTGTTTCTTTTTGTTTCCTTTTTTATTTTAGGAGCAAGATGAATTTATTAAGAAATTCCTAAAACAACTTTTCCACAAACATCTTTGTGAGCTATAACTGAAGTACCATAAAGTGCAAGTATTTAAAGTGTACAATTTGTTCGTTTTTAATATACAGGTATGTATATGCCTGTGAAACAATCTCAAGCATCCATCACTCCCCAAAATGTCCTCATATTTAGTATAATCCATTCTTGCCTCCATTCTCTCCCTAAGTAATCACAGATCACCTTTTTATTTCCAACCTAAATTCACATTCACATGAAAAGAAGCTGCCACCCTCATCTAAGAGAACTAATCATACAGAGAAAACTGTTAACAGCATCCATTCTAGATGTAACAATTCAATCAATCAAAGTTTCAAAGTGCAGTAGGGGAGGGCTGAGCTCAGAGTTAAAAATCTTGGCATCTGGCCTAGCTCTCCCTCTATGATTTGTCCTCAGGCTATGGAGATGTCTGCGAAGAGTTCTCATCCCCAGTGTAAGCCAAAGAGAATGTAACCCGATGGAATGTTCCCATCATGGAGTGTCTACTAGACATGGGCTGGCAGGAGTTTATGGCATTTAAAAATCAGCAAGATACTCTTCAAAATAATGTATCAGCCTTCCTTAAAAGCCGGGCTCGGTGGCTCAGCCTGTAATCCCGCGCCTTTGGGAGGCTGAGATGAGTGGATTGCCTGAGCCCGCGAGTTCGAGACCCGCCTGGGCAGCGAGACCTCATCTCTACAATAAAAAATTAGCCGGGCATGGTAGCGCATGCCTGTAATTCCGGCTACTCGGAAGGCTGAGGCGGAAGGATTGCCGGAGCCCAGCAGGTCGAGGCTGCGGTGGCCGGGAGCGGCCACTGCACTCCAGTCCGGGTGACAGAGTGAGACTCCAACTCAAAAAAAAAAAACGATGCCCTGTTTGTCAGTCTTGATGAGTTCTGTATAAGCCGTGTCATTATGAGCACATGAGTTATTTTTTTTAATACTAGTTTCTTAATCTATAAAAAGAGGTTGTTGAAACAGAATCTTTTTATGAAAAGTAATTTTCCTATTGGGAAGAGTATGGGAACTGTTTTTGTCAATTTCCTAACTTTCTAATGTGTTATATTGTAATTATAGTAATGGAAATAACAGTAATAATATGATGAACCATTTAACATCTGTTTAAAATGTTAATCTTCTCTTTAGAATAAGCTTATTCTTCTCTTCTTATCTTTCCAGTGCATTTGTTTCTGTTTTAATTTTTATTTTAAAGATGGGTACAATTCAGGGTTAGGTATACAAATGGTCATTGTATGAGTAAAGTTTGGGCCTTCCTTTGGTGCCCACTTCACCTGGTTTGGGATCAGGTATGCTTATTGATGAAGTGTGCCGCTTCCCTCCCTCCCCTGGCAGTTTCCCAGACTGCCAATTCCCTTTTTGTAGTATTATGATAATTGTTCAGGGTCTGCTTCTGAGTGAGAACATGTGGAACTCAGTTCTTTGTTTCCGTGATAGATTATTAAGTATTATAGACTCTAAATCCATCCAAATTCTGCAAAGTCCATAATTTTGTCCTTTTTTATGGCTATGTAATATTCCATCATGTATATGCACCACATTTTTTTAATCCAGTCCACTTTTGATGGACAGCATGGTTAGTTCCATGTTTTCACTATTGTGATAGTGCTACAATAAACATGTGTGCACACGTATCTTTTTCATTGAGTGATTTGAGTTCCTCGGGGTATATCCCCAAAAGGGGGATTGCTGGGTCGTATGGCAGGTCGACTTTTAGATCTTTTAGGAATTATCACACTGTTTCCACAGAGGTCGTACTAGTTTACACTCCTACCAAGTGTTCCCTTTTCCCCACATCCTCTCTCTCCAGCATCTGTTGTTTTTTTGAGTTATTGATGATGGCCATCCTACTGGAGTTAGGTGATATCCCATTTTAATTTGATTAACTTTCTTACTTTCAAACTTTTTTTGACATTTTTGTAAGCATTCATTCTTCTTGCAGCACGTGAGTCTTACATGCTTGCTGTTTGTGATAAGGACTGGGGTGTGACAGAAAACCTCCCACCCTGAAATAAGCACTCCTCGTACATGAAAAGCCATCTTTTTTGTAACTGTGGAATCCATAACTCTGATCTGTGTTGTCTTTGCAGTTACAAATGATCCTAGGTGGGCAGCAGTTTTCGTCCCTCAGCCTTGGTGCAGCTGAGTTTATTTAAGGTTTTTCCGATGTTAACAAGAGCCTATGACAGTATGAAGACCCCAAGAATGGTGAGAAGCAGCCTAGAACCAGCACGCTGCTGAGTTCTGAAGGATTCTAGAGACCCGGTCTCAATCAAAACCAAAAATATAGAAAGAGAAGCCTCTCAAACCCCTCTACCTTAAAGCATCATTTTAAAAAATTGGATAGGTATCAACCTTTAAAACCATTACATTCATAGGAGTTCGTTGCCTAAAATGTGTATTATAAATATAATTTCAATTTTTAAAAATCTTTATAAATAGTGAAATCATTCCTACCTGGGTCAGAGGCAATATAAGTCAAGCTCGGGTCTATGATTTTTGCTTCTGCTGTATAACATTGTGGGTGACGTTTGTGTTCTCTTACCACTCCTGATATCTGGAAGGATGCATTTCGTAGTGTGTCTAATCTCACAAGTTCTAATTTTCTCTTTTGATTGTTCAAAACATCATTCTGAAATGCAACAATGAATGAATGTGTATTATATATATATATAAAATATATGCATATACACACACAATACATATCTCACAGCTCAGATATCTTGTTTAAGCTGCTCTTTCAGGAAGATTTATAACACTTTGCTTTACAAAGAAAGTTTAAAGGAGAAAAAGAAAATGAAACGAAACAGTGACTATTCCCTAGTGCAATTACTCTGTCAAATACTCCCCTAGGGAAAGGAATTTGCTTTTATTGTGAAATAAATTAATATAGCAACCAGACTCCTGCGGTAACTTTTCTTTATCCCCAGGCAGTATTTTCCCACTCCTGCTCTCAAAATTCACTTTTGGCGATACACATATGGGAGGTTGGAAATAGCTAGAAATTATGTGTTTGAATTTTAAATATATTCCCATTTCCATAAATGTTAGCAGCTCCCCAAATTATCAGGGAGCACACAATCGCTTAGAGATCGCCTGTCCCAGAAATCAATCGCTTGTCCTCTTCATCCTCAGGAGGGGAGAGAGCTTTCTCTCACCATCTTTTCAACCTTAACAAATCAGAATCTCTTTCTGAGCAGCTGCCACTTGCCCAGAAAAATTGGAAGGACAAGGCCCATTGGGCTGCAAGAAGACTGCAGAAATGGCCAAGCTCAGTTAGTCTTATTTCTGAAACCCACTCTCAGCGTTCACTGGGCACCCACACTGTCAGCCCAGGCCCTCTGTGATTCCTAATTAAGCGTTCACTGCTCAATTAGTATCCCATTAGCCTTGCACCTTGTTAAATTCAAACCACTGTAAAAATTTCTCTTCACTTCAGTCATATTATGAATGGATAGAACTTATCATCAATCACTGAAATCCGTGCCAACTGAAATTCACTCAAAACTAATCTTAAATCAACAACATAAGACCAGCATATGTCAAATTGATTAGGGGCAGTCTTAACCAAACCGCAGAGCAAAGTAGGATCTTTTAGGAGGAGGTTATTCAAGAAGGAAAATCTGGAAATATAGTACAAATAAATACTAGGCATGGAAATGAAGATAATGACTAAATGCTCTATGTTGACTTTTATGATTTGAGATTCTGTGTCTCCTCGCTCTATGTCATGGGAGCCTTACTGATGAATAAAATTCTTTTTGTAGCTTCCTCATAGGCAGACATGTCCATCTCTAAGTGAAGTAATTTCCAAAAAACATAGAAACAACGAATATTCATTGAGGCCTTACTTTGTACTAGAGCTTTAAATGTTTTAACTTGTTTCCTTCACACAATCCTGACAGGTACATAGCATGCTGAGTTCCATTTAGCGGGAAAGAACACTGAGGCTTTAAGATCATAGACAGCACTGCACAAAGCAGGAAGCAAGATGTCCCTGAAGATGAGAGGTCCTGTGTCCTATACCACAAACATTGTCTAATAGAAGAATTTTTAAATGCCAATGGACTTCATAACAAGTGCTCTTATTTCCCATTTATTAAGCACCTGCCATGGTGTGTTCCTTTGAGGGGTGTCTGTCTGTGTGGGGGGGGGTGAAAGAATAGGGTACCTGTGCTTATTGCCAGAGTCATGCTGACTCTCGAACGCACAAATGAAACAATGGTGGTGGTATCATGAACTGGCTAAGAGCATAAGCTGTGGAGTCAGACTCGGATCAAATCTCAGCTCCACTACGGCTGTTTGTGTGACCTCAAACAAATTGCTTGAACTCTCTAAGCCTCATCTACAAAATGAAGACAATAATGGCACCTACTTGATGGGGTGTTTGTGAGAACAACAGGAGATAATCTCAGGGAATGGCTTAGAACAGTGTCTGGTGCATACTCAAAGTTAAATGAATGCTGTAATTATTTTCTTCTGTTGACGGAGAAAAAATTTTTATTGTCAGTAGGTAGGCTGGGCTGAATGACTCCTCCACTAAAAATATAATGGTTTACATTGTGGTTTCATACCAATAACCACTAAGAGACAGTAGACTTTTTTATGGTCTTGATTTAGTTTGGCTTCACTGGGCATTTCAAAGAGAACATTTTTGACACATCCCTGGTATTCTCTGCAAATTGCATGTACTAAAGGAGACAAATTCAATGAAGGTTAAGAAAGGGTTACAGAAAGGAATGTAAAAACACTGTATAATTCTGAGAAATTATAAATCACTTTCACTAATAGGGATCTTAAGGTTTTGTATTCTCGTCTATTAATTCTTATTATAAACAATACATTCTTAGTGTATGGAATTTAGAAAATAGAAAAAGCATACAAAAATTTTTTAAAGACTAAAAGGAAAAAAAAATTGACTCCATAATCTTACCACTGTTGATTTTTTGAGGATAGATATTCAGCCAGGACGCATGGTCATGGCCATTCCAGTTGGGAATAGAAGCTGTCCATTCTGAGAGTGTGGGACCCTGCTGTAACAATTGCTAAATGTTTTAAATGTTACCCCATGTTTGTGTGTGCTTTGCATCCCTATGTGTTTATTTTTGGAAATATACTGGATATACATTGATTCACATTTTAAATTGCTTTTGTCACTTATCTAAAGTACATTTCCTGTCATTAGACATTCTTTGAGGTCATTATTTTAAAAGCACCTACTAATAATGCAATAGAATAGATACACCATGTTTCATGTAAGAATTCTATTCCTTTTCAATATTCATGTCATTTCCAATTTTTTGTTATTATAAATATCTATGTAGATAAGCCTTTGAGTAGCTAATGTGTTATAACTTGAAGCACATGTTTACTTACATGGCAAAATAACATTTTAATTTTAGAACAAGTTGTTAGCTCTACAAGTCACTAGATTATTTGGGATGTTTGTGGGGATTCAGCTACTAGGAATGAAATTTATACCTGCTTTACATCTACCATTAACTATAAATGCATGTGAAAGTGTTCTGTAAATGGTAAGTTGTTATGCAACCGTACTATTATTACTTATGATGGTGTTAGTATCATCAACCACTGGTATTATGAGCTCTCTGGTCTCCATCTTGATGTTTAGGCATGTAGAACTTTTAAGTTCGGATAACAGACTTACCTGAAGATGCATTATGAGACAGTGTTTTCTGCCTCCAGATAAAAATATTGCAGATCTTTTTCCTGGCCCTCATTTGATGACTCCCACCAGTGCAAACCCCCATATTTTGGCATAATGAGCACCTAGATACATCTCATTAACCACATGGCCAGATAAGAACAAAACAGAAAATAAAATGGACATCTGCTGCTGACTGTTTAGCACATTTACCCTCCTTCTAGACAGCAATACCCTGATTTTTCAGCATCCGTGTGTCTTGAAGAGTTTGGACTGCCACTCCAGATCCAGGTATGGGCTCCCTGAGGGCTTCAGCTACTCAGCATATGCCATCCCCAGTCACAGTGATTGGCTCAGGGGTGGGTACACAGCTCCGTGTCAGCCAGTGAGACCCACGGTGTCTCCAGGAGAGTGAAATTATTCTCTCTTTTAGCAAAGCTACCAGAAAAGAACATTAGTTTTCCCCTGGATTTGATGGTGTGAACATCTGGAACTGTTGGTGTCATCTTGGTACCATCTTGTGCAACCTATTAAGGATGAAGCCATCATTACACAAAACCAAGCAGAGATAGAGGGAGACTAGGTCAAACCTGTAGCTCTTTAAAGACAGCAGACTAAAAACAAGCTCACTGGACACCCTCCTACTAAATATCTAGAAATGTTGAAAATACATTATTTTTATAATGTAAGTGTGAGCTCTCTCTCTCTCTCTCTCTCTCTATCTCTATCTTTCATACACACACAAACACACACACACACACACACACATACACACACACAGGTTAAGTCAGAAATTACCATGCTTATTCTTAGTCCTATGAAATAAACTAGGCTGAAGGTAGTAGAATGGTGAAAAATCGGCTAAGACCTTCAAGAATGAGCTCACATAACTTGGTCAAGCCACCTAGGGTGCAAGGATTTAGTTAATTAAAGGATCACCATGTCTATCTCTCTAAATGGTCAAGACAAGCCCTTAGGTAATGGAGAAGCTTGACCACCTGACCACTACTGCAGAGAGAATTGAAGATGGAGTTGGCAGAAGAAGAGAAGGCAGCTGGCAGACGTAGAAGAAAGTCATCTCCAGGCCCTGGCAAGAAGATATCAGCTTGGTTACTCAATAAAGTAATTTTTACTACTTTTATGCAAGAGGATTTTATGCTGACTCATATTTATGTCTGCAATTTTGCCATATGTTAATGAGATGGACTGTACATGAGATAATCAATTATTTTCAGTAGCTTGTATCTTAAATGTTATGCTGGTCATTTTAATTATGAGCTTAAATATCAACCTGGTGATGGATTCTTCTTTTAACTTTTCTCTCATAGAAAGAGCAAAATTGGGAAACCGAAATATACCCCATATAGATTTTTTCAATACTTAGTGAAAGTTAATAATGACATAGCTGTAGCTAGACTGGCATTTAAACACATCATCTGCTGGCCTTGAATTCGAAAGTAATTTCTTTTCCCTTGAAAATTTGGATCATATAAAATTATATTGGCATCAATTATTTTAATCATTTTTGTTAAAATTTATCTTTCCCAATTTCAGTGCATTGGCATTATAACCCAGTATCTTTTTTAGTCTCACATTTCTTCATTAATATTCATTGAAAGTATCTGCTACTTCAATAAACCCAGACTAACTTTTATTACATATTCATAAGTATCACTTTTAAAGGTTTTGAGCCACTTCCACCTTCATCGAAAATAATAATTTGTGCTTCATAGTAATGCAAGTGAGTCCTCAGAGATGATCTAAAGTAACGAGCCAGGATGGGTTTCTCATCTTAGCAAGGACCTATGCGTCACCACTCTGCCACCAAACACCACATTATCCTTGCTTTCACCAACAGTCTTCTTGACTGATGGGTGTCTAAGAATTAAGACCAGTGCTGATTACTTCAGTCCAAAGCAGGAATTCATAATACGAGGGCCTCATCAAGATTTCAGAGATGTTGAAAATCCCCTGCGGTAGCACACAGGATCTGAGGTGCGGGTAGGTGGATGCATTTTTCTGGTAAAAAAAATCTGTCATTTTGATCAGATTCCTAAAGAAAGCTTTGAGCATGGTAGTGGTGGTAGTGGTGATAGCAGTGATGGTGGTATTTTTTAACCCCTAGACTATAAAATTATATTTTGTCTGAATTTTCTTCAGAGTTGAGGAAGACAGATTGTGGGAGTTGAGAACTGTTGAAGTGATTAAATGAGTACACGGAGGTTCACATTTTTCATAATAAAAGGTGTTTAAGGATAATAAATGCTGCATGAGTCTGAGTGTACCCGTTCTATGGCCCCATAAGGCTCAGTTGTGAGTGCAGGCTTTCAGTGCCAATTGGCGGGTCTCAAGTTAAGAGAAAAAATAAAAAAGAACAGCTGCTGAGGACATGATCAAAAGCATTCTGCAACAGTTCTGGCTTACTATGCATAGCAGAGCCAACCACAACCCAAAGGTGCCTTGTACACAAGGGACTTCAAACACCTAAGACTTTCTGCCTCTGCTCCAAAGAGGAAGTAATAGTCATACAGGTCAAAATAAGAGAACCTGGCACCAAAGGGGACCCAAATTAAGCCTTTACCCAAACCACCTCCTAGAGTAACCCAGGATGCTTGAATGCCAGGACCAAACAGCCTATTGGGAGACCCACTGAGAAAACCTATGGCTTCCATGTAGAATGTGGAGTTTGGGGCCACCACCAACACAAAAACCTCCGTGAGATTTGGCCTGGGTGTGGCCTTGGCTCAGGTGTGAACTTTTGCACTGCTTCTAATATTTGACACAATAACCTCGTCCCCATCAATCACACGCCTTCCCCTCTCTGGGTTCACCTTGCTAGCTCATGTCTCTGATCAGCCTTAATTTGGGCAGTCTTTATTCACTAAGTCAATATCTACCAGCTCTAGAAGGCCCTGATCAAAAGCTAAGCCATCACAAAGACAAAGTCACATCCCCTTACCACGAATAAGTTCATGCTCCAGGCCCCAGATACCTGAACATAAGCATACCTGGGAGACGCTGTGGTTCCACTCCAGACTGTCGTAAGAAAGTGCCTATCTCAATATTGTATGTGAGTCATATAAATATTTGTATTTCCCAGTGTATATAGAAGTTATGTTTACATGATGAGGGGACCTCCAAAGACCCACAGAATTTATTAATCTAAAAATGTGTATTTATTCTTACATGTTTAAACTTCAGTCACCTTTGAAGTACTCTCCATTTGTTGCAATACACTATTGAGACGCTTTTTCCCCTGCTCGAAACAGTTTTTGAACTCATACATTTTGGTGGCTTTTGGTGTTTCTGCCATTTTTGTTTACCTCTTCCACGTTGGCAAACATTTCCCTTTGAGGACTTTTTTTCATCTGGGGAAACAAAAACAAGTTGCTCAGGGCGAGATCAGGTGAATAGGGTGGGTGGGGCATGGAGGCCATACCATTTTTGGTCAAAAACTGCTGAACACTCAGCACAGCATGAGCAGGTACACGGGTAAATCACTCATCATGAAAAGGGAAAATATGTTGAAAGAATCTCCAAAAATAATTCACTGAAGTTGAATGTGGCCTCTCAAAAAATGCTAGCTGGTACACTAATGCTGATGGGTTCCTAAAACACTTACCTAGCAGAAGAAGACTGTATTACAAGGTGCCTGCCCTCCTCATTCCTGGGATTTTTTTTTTTTTTTTTTCGGTCCCTCTTCATATTCCATAGTCGAAGTGTAAAATAGCATGATGTCTAAAACAATAATATATGTATCTTAAATATAAGATATTTTATTGTTGAAAAATGCTAACAATCATCTAAGCCTTCAGCGTGTCACAATCTTCTTGCTGGTAGAGGGTCTTGCCTTGATGTTGATGACTGTTGACTGATCAGGGTGGTAGTTGTAGATAGCAAGGGTGGCTGTGGCAATTTCTCAATGCAAGATGACAATTAATTGGTCACATTGATTGATTCTTCCTTTCAAAGAAGATTTCTCTGTAGCATGCAATTCTACTTGATAGCTTTTTACCCACAATATAGCTGCCACTTCACCTTGCACTTCTATATCTGAAAACAATTGCTTCCTTAAACTTCATGAACCAACCTCCGCCAGCTTCCAACTTTTCTTCTGCACCTTCCTCAGTTCTCTCAGCATCCCCAGAATTGAAGGAAGTTAGGTCCTTACACTGGATAAGGAGTTGGCTTAAGGGAATGCTATGGCTGGTTTGATCTTCTATCCAGACCACTAGAAGTTTCTCCATAGAAGCAATAAGACTGTTTTGCTTTCTTATCATTTGTGTGTTCACTGGAGTAGCACTTGTAATTTTCTTCAAGAACTTTTCCTTTGCATTCACAACTTGGCTTCACTGGCACAAAAGGCCTAGCTTTCAGCCTATCTTGGCTTTCAACTCACCTTCCTTACTAAGCTTCATCATTTCTAGATTTTGATTTAAAGTGAGAGATTTGCAACTCTCCCTTTCATTTGAACACTTAGAGGATATCGTAGGGTTGTTAACTGGCCTGATTTTAATATTGTTGTTTCTCAGGGACCAGGGAGGCCTGCAGAAACGGGGAGAGACAGGGGAACTGCTGGTTGGTACGGCCATTCGTACACATACGACACTGACAAAGTTTGCCATCTTATATAACAGCAGTTCATGGTTTCCCAAGACGATTACAATAGTAACATCAGTGATCACTGATCAGAGCTCAACATCACATTTATAATAATGATGAAAACGCTCAAATATTGCAAGAATTACCAAGACACATAGGCACAGAGTGAGCACATGCTATTGAAAAAGTGGTGCTGATAGACTTGCTGATAGACTTGCTCAGGCAACAGGGTTGCCACAAACCTTCAATATGTAAGAAAAATATATAATAATAACATATTCAAAGTGCAATAAAGCAAAGCACAATAAAATGAAGCATGCCTGCATTTAGCTTTAAGACCACCAAGCCATGCCCTGAAAGAGCCACTGCTTCTGAAAACATTATTATAACACTTGCCTTAGCTCTCAAGGTCTTCCCAATGTGAGGAGATTCTAGGACCTCTGAGTTACACCTCTTGTTTAGGTCACAATCCTAAGCAGGCTAGTCAAAAGCCAACATCCCCATCCTATCTTGAGACCCATGAACGTCTCCATAAAGGACCACTTCATACTTCTGAAATCTACCACTCATAAACAAATCCACAGGCCTAAAAGTCACTGTTCCAAAGGAATATAAACTGGCAGAGAACTCCGATCACAACTCAGTTTTGCACCTATCATGAATGACTTAGGCTAATGGTATATTTTTTAACACCTACAGCGTGCCAGGCCCTGTGTCTCATGCCTTGATCATCTCATTTAATCCTCACAACAACTCTGTGAAATTCATTTATACTTTTATGATAGATAAATAAATGAGACAGAGAATTTCATGAGAGTAGAAGTAGCAAAGCTAAGATCAGGCTTCTGACATTTATCCTATGTGTCTTAGAGATATTGTGTGAAAAATCATTTTTTTCTGTAAAATTCTCTTAAGATGCTCAGATGAACTCTGGACATCAGACTGAGTCTCTGGGATGACACACACCAGCTGCCCACCAAGCATTATTTCACTTGTGACAGGTAGCAAGACTTAGAAAAGAACACCAAGTAGTATTTTTAAGAATTCATTGATCCATTCAACATTTATTGAGCAACTACTCCGTCAGAGGTTGTTGGGATACTGAGTGGAAACATCCTGTCGGCCCTTCTCCACCTGTGCTTGGAAAAGAGCTGTCAGAGGACATCAAAACACTAAAACTTCCACAAAGTAATGGTTACACCTGCCTCCTACATCCTGCATCTCCTCTTTCTGTAGGCTTTGCAACTTCTTTTTTCAAGTACACAACACTCTCATGCTCCCTCCCTCTCTCCCCATCAAAATCTACTTTAAGAAAAGGCCATCATCAATCATTTACATGTCGATAGGAGTTTCCTATTGGAAGGGCATCAACCAGTACTTTTAAAATTCACTTTCAATGAGAAAAATAAATTGGTTCCTTATTTAAGAAATTCCAAAAATTCACAAGCATGGATGAAATTGTAACTTAGAAACAGCTAAACACCTTCCCAGAATCATATGTGATCCGTGAAGGGATTTGGAGGAAGGCATATGTGAGAAATGGTCAAATAAGAACCAATAACAACCCCAAACTCTATGTCTGGTCCTCTTCTTTATCTTGTCTTCTTTATCTAGTGGAAGAAGCTGCCTTCTTGTTTTTCTGAGCTCTGTGATCTTTGCAAGATCATTATCTCCAAAATTTCACCGGCATTAAATTCGTCAGATAGAGATTCTCTCCCAGAGGCTCATTTCCCTAAGGGGGTAGATCAAACTTCCCCATGAGACATGAAGACAATATATAGTTTTAAAAACATCATGTGCTTTTACCATTGAAAACTGAAAAACCACCATTATTTTCATAGCATGGAAACGAAAGTCTAGGAAATTGTTTTAGCTGATGGAAATACAAAGAAGACATTGATTTTCGGTGAAGGTGAGGGGGAGGCCAAACAAACTGTATCAAAATCTTGGCTGGGCCTATAATCTTGAACCTATAATTCTAGCACTTTGGGAGGTCGATGCAGGAGGATCGCTTAAGACCAGCCTGGGCAGCATAGTGAGACTTGTCTCTACAAAAAAATAAAAATAAAAATTAGCCGGGCATGGTGGCCCATGCCTGTATTCCCAGCCACTCGAGAGGCTGAGGCAAAATTGCTCTGAGCTCAGGAGGTTGAGGCTGCAGTGAGCGGTGTTTGTGCCACTGCATTCCAGCCTGGGCAACAGAGTGAGACCCAGACCCCCCAAAAATCATGGCAGTGAAAGAAGGGAGTTTTAGTTGTGTCGAAATAAAGCATGGGTTTTAAAACATTGGAAAACACTGACCTGTTCCATGTTTAATTTACATATTGAATGAGTATATAAATAAATGTGTCTAACGACACATTCTCTTAGTAGTTGCTGTGGGCTGAACGCTTGTATTCCCTCCAAATTCATATGTTGACATCCCAACGGTTTGATGGTATTTAGAGGCAGGGCCTTTGAGAAGCAGTTGGGTCTAGGTTATGAGGGTATAGCCCTCATGAGCGGAATCAGTACCCTTATAAGTCACACAAGAGAGATGATCTGTCTCTGCCATGTGAGGATACAGCAAGAGGGCAGCTATCAATAAGCCAAGAAAAGAGCCCCCCTCAAAAGCCAATCATGCTGGTACCATGATGTTCAACTCTCAGCCTCCAGAATTGTGAGAAATAAATGTCTGCCATTTAAGACACCCAGTCTATGGTATTTGTTATTGTAGTCCACGTTAGCTAAGACAGTAGCGTTTATACATGTCTTGCTATAACCAGATCCCTTCAATTAAACTTTTTGTAACTCCAGAGGAACTAGCTTTGGTGACACCAATCATGGCTTAACCCTGAACAATTGTTTTAGCTTATTTAACCTTCTGTGGTAGGCATTACCCCACACAAAGGAGAGAGGTGGACTATTGTGCCTGACTGCAAGATCCACAATCAACGCAACCAGTAAAATCTGCCACACTAAGTTGGACACCTGGAAGACCGACTTGAATCTTTATGATCCAGATGTCCTGCATTTGTGCCAACAGTATACAAACTAGACTCCCTCCACAGCAAGGCAACTTCCAGTGTGTATGATTTTATAGAAATGTGAGTATCTTCTCCATGATGTTTTGGTTTATTCTCCTCACATCAGGCCCTGATTAAATACTTCCACTAACAATCTAGCCAAGAGCTTCCCAACAGCAATGATGCCAGGAAAGAGCATTTAGTGACACCCAGGGCATCTAGGTGATCGGTCACAAGAAGCTGGTATGCCTCCTTCACTAGTGGCTTCAGAGTAACACACCAGGAGACACAGATTTCATTCAGATGGGTGTGAATTGCTGAGAGGGTCATGAGAAATCACAATCTGGGGACTGTTGTTTTGTTTCATTTGGTTTTGCTTTCCTGGAAATCTGAAGACAAAGAATGTTCAATGGATGATGGGATCTACAAACAGCCAGGTTGGCTGGTGACCATTTGTCTGGGAGGGGCTTGATCCCTTGTGCAACACAGCGAGGTGCAAGTGAGCAGCCTCCCTCCACGACGGGGCAAGGGCAAAAGCCCAGAGAAAAGCAATAGGATTTGGAGATTCAAAGAGAGGTATTCTGGTATGAAGAGAGAAGGGATAGACCCTTCCCTCTCCTAGTTTCACAAAACATTTGCTTTCCAAACTTGAATGTGCATACTGATCACCTGGGGCTATTCTTAAACTACAGAATCGAATGCAGTAGGTCTGGGCAGAACCTGGGACCCTGCATTCCTAACAAGCTCCCAGTTGAGGCTTCTGCTGCTGGTTCCTAAATCTTATTTTGAGAATCAGGGCAATATAACACATTCAATTATTTGTCCAGGCATCCTTGGAGGGGGAGTTGGGGGAGGATAAAGGAGGAGAAGGAAGAAAAGGTAAAAAACATATTTGATATTTTATGTACTTGTATATGATTTCATTTTTTCCATTGTATCCTATCTTTTACATTTAAAGAAACTTAAATACATCATCTGGTTTGTTTTGGTTTTTTTAAGAAGAGAGAAAGGACCATCTTTAATTTTTTTTTCTTTTCATGAAGTCAGAATTTGCTCATACTCTGCCTGAGGGTATGACTAGGGAATTCTGGGCTATCACAATCTGACACGCAAGCATATGGAGACTGGGAGGCTCTTTCCGAACAGAAGAGCCACCTGCAGTAACGGTGAGATCTCTATTAGATCTGCGCTTCACAGACCAAGGAGGATGGGCGGTCACACACCCAGGGGGCTCAAAGCCCGGCCAGGCATGGATTTGGGTAGAAAGCAGTTAATAGGCATAATTTAACCGTAAATAATTTAAAACATGACTTATATCAAAATGTTTTGTGCAGCAGATTCCATACATTAAATACATTTTTCAGTCTGAAAAAAAAAAAAAACACTTGAAAGACTATTTCTCTTTGTTCTCATCCCATCTCCTCTTTGGTACAAGGTGCATTTTGGTAGAAAACTTGGAGAAGTGGTAACATGTGAACCGTGGTGTGTCTGAAATGAATGAACGTTGGCTCAGACTTCATCTACATGAAGTTAAGTTTGCTGCCCTTGTGTGCTATTTTCTAAAATTTCAAAGAGTATGCCTTTTAAGGTAGGTAAAATGAAAATGCTTCACCAGACTGGGTGTCAGGATGTCAGGCTTATCAGTCTGGTTCTGAGACGTTCTAGCTCCATCTTTGGGGATGCAAAGAGGCAAACATGCAAACGGGAGCATTTCCCCAAACTACAACCTCCCATTCGGTCATCCATGGTGAGTGTCACTGTCCTGTCCCACCTGGGGGTCACTCCTCAGCTCTGCAATCTTATATTTTCACCTGAAGTAACCATCACCGACTACTTGTCCCAGAAATACATGTCTACGCTCCAACTCATTTCAAAGACTCCTGGGCTCTCCACTTCACTGCTTCCAAATCGAATCCTCTTCTAATCTTCCATTCATCTCCAATGACCTCCCGTGGAGTGTAACACTGCCCCAGCCTTTCTCTCTTTTGCCCACAAGATCTAGTCTTTAAGTCCAATCATCCATGATGATGCCAACAACCTCCCCTCTCCACCTTGACCCAGTCCTTGTCTTGTCTCACTTGGACCAATGCCACGGCCTCCAAGCCAATCTCCCTGTTCCAGGCCTGTCCCACCTCATTATTCCCTCCACGCTTTAGCTGCCAGGGTGATCTTCTTAAAACACGAACCCAGACGTGTTCTTTCCCATGAAGGAGCTTTCACTGACTCCCATTTTTTCTCTCCGTTCTTCTTTCTGGATCAAATCCAAACTCCCAGACCAAGTTTTACAAAAAGCCCTCCAGAATGTGGACATCAAACTGCTGTTGGAGCCCCATACCCTCAGTCTCTTCCACCTTGTCATTCTGTGACCACGCTGTGCCCCAGGGCTGCTGCTTTAGACACAGCATTCCTTCTGCCTAGCATGGTTCTTACACCTTCTGCATCTGACAAAAGCCAGGGTTAAATGTCACATAATTTATACAACATTGTGCGGACCTCATGGCTGATCTAATCCCTCTCCCTCCTGCTCCCACAGTCCCTGCCACTGTCACTGCCCTGTGCCACAGCATTGTGGCATCTCGTCCTTACAAAAGACAAGTGTCATGCATTTTTGGAACCCCAGAGTCTAGTCCATAACAGCTCACTGCATGAGTGCACGAATAAATGAAAGCATATTTTTTGACTCAGTTTTCTGTTTGATTCCATGCTTTCTGGCCCAAGTAGGAGCCTGCTGACCCTACTTGGGGGAGAGTGAAGAATCAGGGACCATAGCTGTTTCTCCCCAGTTGAAAAGCCTCCTGGCATCCCAGGAGAATTTCGTGAACCACAACCCTGCATGGAGACTTTGGCCCCGCTTTGGTGAATTCTTACATCAGACCAGCTGACGACACTAGTAATTTCTAGCAGTGAGAAGGGCATAGAGGGAGCAGATACATTTCTGGGCAAGAATTCAAGATAGGAAAATTGAATGTCTCCAACCTCCCTAAAATCAAGTTTTTGTAATTCTGAAATGCTGTGAATGAATTGCCAGGATGTGAGAAGTGTAGAAGAACCAGAAGTCTGAGTGGATGTGATTAGAACTGTCTGTGCTAGCACCCATTAGATGTCTAATATAGTGTCAAGACAATCCAGCACTGTCTTGAATTGGAATATAAATGTTTCTGGTATATGTCATATCTCTCTAGCCAAATTGTACTGTGAGCACAACTATGTTTTTACCCACACCAGGTTAACTTTCTGAGCTTAATACTGTCCTTTTAATATATGAGAGAATTCCAATATATACTTAAAGACCAAGGTCTATATATACTAAGTATTTTTTTCTCTTTTTGCTTACAACTTCCACTTAAAAAATGGAACCCATCAGGTTTTTCAAACAAAACAGGACTATAGGCCTGTACCGAAACCTTGATAGGTTTTGCTCTTGGTCCCCTCTGGAGGCAGGGGGATAAATTAGTTAACTCCTCTAAGGATCATCCAGTCTTGTGGTTTTTCTCTGTACTTTCTTCTTACGAGAGTCTATGAGGTCGACTGTATAACTGAACACCGCAGTTTCACTGTGGGTTGGTCTGGCAACTAGAAACCACACTGGTGAATGTTAAGTATGTTCATATAGATAACTTAAACCTTATAAATAGCTTTTCATAATATGTTTCTTGCCCGAGGGGGTCTTTTGGTTGGAATGCTGTACAATCAAGCTTGAGTTAGCAGCTTAAGAAGGAAAACAGAATATGAGAAGGATAAAACTTTATGTAGCTTTTTTCTTTCATAAGCTCATGTTTTTTGAAAGAGCTGGTGGTAGGTCAAGGGAAAACAGAGTTGTAAAGGAGACATTACTTAAGCACGCTGTGGGTTCTTCCTTATTAAATTGGTGTGATTTCAAAATTAAATACTACTTATTCCAAACTCTCACCTGAGATGGGAAACCTGCCTGGGCCACCATAGTTCACATGAAGTCTTCAACGATCAGTAGGTAAAATTTGGTCGATGACACCTAGAGAATGAATAAGCAGGAAAAAAATATGGAACTTACTGTCCTGTTCCTCATTTGGAAACAAACAAAAATATAAATTGGCCTTTAAAACCTTGTTTAATAATTATTTTCACAACGCTTGTTATCTTTTTAAGTGAGTATCTTCATTATCTTCTAAAGTAAGAGTTCAAATTATAAAAGAGTTGTTTATTCATACTGTTCCTTATGTGTGCTCAGAATTTTATCTGGTGGTATAGAAGGTGCTAGTGAGAAGTTTCATCCCACAGAAATCCTACAAGATGTCTGGGGTGGGCAGCGACCTTGGGGAACCGTCTTGCACCAACTCAGGAGAGCATCTATCTAGGCATAGCCTTGTTAGCAAATCCGGAAGTCCTTGGCAGAAAATATTGAGCAACTTGTATCCTTAATTTGCAGTTTATTTCATGCTTATCAGAGATATCAAGTGGCATATGCATTTCATGTCATTCTTTTTGAAATGTGATAAGGAGGCAAAAAAAGCAATGTTTTAAATTGCAGGTTCTGGAGTCAGACCATGTTGACTTAAATCAAAACTCTCTCATTTACAGAGAGTAAATGGTTGAATTTGAGCTTCTCCAAGCCTCGGCTTCCTTGTCTATGACATGATATTTGTTATTGTTACTTTAAGTATGTGAGATTTGTGGTTCTGGAAGCTTAACCACTAAACAAAGAAAATAGTTTATTGATCTTAGCTTCCTGGTGAATCTGTAAATTATGAAATAAGCCTTGATATAGAAAGGTAGAATTTAAAAAATTTTTTAAAAACCCTGAATCTGTTATTACTTCAATTTTTTATTTTTTATTTTTTTTGAGTCAGGGTCTCACTCTATCACCCAGGTTGAAGTGCAGTGGTATGATCAAGACAATCACAGCTCTGGGTAGCTCAATCTCCTGGGCTTAGGTGATCCTTCCATCTCAGCATCCTGAGTAGCTGCGACTACAGGCCCATAACACCACACCTAGAAATTTTTTTCTTTTTCTTTTGTTTTCCTTCTGTAGAGATGAATTTCTACTACATTGTCCAGGCTGGTGTTGAACTCCTGGGCTCAAGCAATCCACTGGCCTCTGCCTCCCAAAGTGCTGGAATTACAAGCACAAGTCACTGTGCCCAGACTACTTCAAATATTTTAATAATAAATTGTTTTTCTAAAGTCCATGCTTTTAAGCAAAATATATATAGGCAAATATATGTAATTTTTTGCATAAAAACTATGTATAAAATGTGATTTTATTTATACACATGCTTCTGTCCCTCTCCTAAGGTCAAGCAGTTAGTTCACATCTCTGACACGACACCATGGTGAACAAGCAAGAGACTGAAAGGCAAGAGACAGGACTCTGCTGTTAAATGATCATATATAAGACCTTGATTGAGTCATTTCATTTCCCTGGGCCTCGATTCTCTCATCTTTCAAAGGACTCAACTAGATGGCTCTCTATTGTCCTTGTCACCTCCCAAGTTTTATCCTCCTACCTACTAACAACAAAATACCCGCAGAATGAGTGTTGAGAATAACTGCATGTTCTATTTACTTGACAAATAACCTAGGTACCATATATGAACTACAAATGTTCGACAAAGGGATGTTCATCACAGTGGCTTGGCCTTAGAATCAAAACCACACCAAGCATAATGTGCTCTGGATTTTATGAATCAGGCAGAGAACTTCAGGTCTGGGTAGCACTAGAGGCTCATCATTAGAGACACAAACCATTAAACTTTCCTACGAAACATACCGGCTCCTTTGAGCTTTGCTGCTGGGATGAAGGAGTTCTGCATGAACTTAACTTGGCTGCCCTTATGTGTTATTTTCTAAAATCTTGAAACATATACCTTTTAAAGTGGATGTGAGATGAAAATGCTTCACTTCGACTCAGGTGTCAGGATGTCAAGCTTATAATTCTGGATGTGATTCTAACTGGTTCCATAACCTTGGACAAGCCAGATAAGTCACTCTGAATCTCTTTTTTTCCCATCATGGTAAATGGGAAAATTGTGTATGTCCTATCTATCTCACAGGTTGATGTGAGGATCAAAAGAGATAAGACGTATAAAAACACATTGAAAAATAGCAACCACCATACACATGCCATGAACCACCATACACATGTTATTCTGCTCTGTCAAAGAGATGGGATGATCAGTTAATTCAAATAGGATTCAACATGCCGATTCTACAAGAAGAGACCTGCCAAATGGCAGGAGTATCAAAATTTCCTATCCCAGACTTTGCTCCCTGTCAGTTCAGCCCCAGTCAACGTGAAGGCACTCCATACGCCACACAGGCGCTCCTCATCAGTTAAGCTCTCGTTTAGTACTTGGGTTTCAATGTCACAAAATCTTGACCCACTGCTAAGAAAAGCCCAGGAAGAAAGAAAGAAGTCCATCTTTAAAACCCATATGTTTAACATTCAGAAGAAATGAAAAGACAGCCCAGCATCCTCAGCCGTTACCGCTGGCGAACAGCTACGCATCTGGGTGTGTGTTTGGCAGATTCCGGATCATAACATCACAGGATCTCATTCCTCTCACTACAAAGCTTATTGGAACCACAGCTGAGCCCCGTCTTCCTGACTAGCCTATTGCTACAAACTTTATTGCATGAGTAGACCTCACTCTCTTGGTTTTCAACTGGAAGTGAGAAACGGTGTTTTTAGAGCATTTTACACCTTTGGCAAAAAGAGGTAATCCTGCAGAAGGATTCTACTCTAATCCAGAAAACCAAAATAAAATGATAAAGCTGAACGCCGCTGCAACAGTGGCAGCCATTAGAGAGGTCGATAGCGTTTGACCAGGAATGGTCTGGCATCCGCAAGAGGGCCTTCTGAGGGACACACGTTCCTTTTTCCTTCTTAAGTTCATAACCAGTTTTTGTGATAACTGCAAAACATGTAACGGGATTGATTGCATTGGCAAGCTATACTTTGACAGCTCGAAATCCTTAAGTGCCCATTTATTTCATTAACTCCTTTTCAATTAGCATGGTCGCTGCTAACCTGGTGTAAATTAAGTCTCCTCAGACTCAAGGAAAGGAGAGGAAGCCAACGGGGCTGAGATCTCTGCTGTACATCTCATGCTGTCAGAAGTTTCCAGTTCAGGTCAGACCCACACGAGAATGTATTTTTGGTGTTTAAGTGTTAACTGGCAGCCAGGTGCTAAGAGAGTGCTGAATCAGCCCCGAAGAGGGGGAGGGAGGGAGAAGAAAGTTTGGTTTATAGGCTGAAGCGAGCGAGGGAAACAGAACCTGGCGAGAGTTATATATTGCTCAAGGCGGGCACAGGTGGATGGAACTGCAGGCCAGGTCAGAAAGAGAGAAAGATTTATGTTCTGTGCAAAGAAAAGGGCAGAAGAAAAATCACCAATCCGGTTGGGCAGCAATGAAGTGAAGGAAACAGCTGTTCATACAGTGAAGGAATGGTCAGGTAAGACAGGCTGGAAATAGTAATCAGAAGGCCATCTGCTGACCTGGGACGGCACGCCCTCGAGGCACGGAATGAATTCTGTCCTCCAGGAGGCCGCACAAAAGGGGCCATCACCGGCCAGGCCAGTAAACAGTGCCAGGATGAGGCATTAAAGTTACATGAGTCTCATGCAAGAAGTTGCCCAGCAAGTTTACTTCCGAATGTGAAGTGGAGTGGAAACACAGTGTTTTCTTATTTGAGGACTTGGCGAACCCTCCCTACTCAGCCTCTCCACGAAGCAAGAATGCAGAGCGGTAGTTCATCAAATGTCAGTGCCCATCACCCATCACCTTTCCTGGCCGCTGTAGGGGTGGCCACCAGTCTGGCCCTGGGGGTAGCTGCTGGCCTGGGAGATTGCCACGGGACCCCCGAGAACTTGCAGCCCAAGCGAGTGGAGAGTGAGTGGGGGGTGACCTTGGATCATGGGAGGCAGCCCACCAGCAGCAGAATGGGCGGGCCAGGAGGGGCACAAGAGAGGAAGGAGGAAACAAGCACAGGAACCGGCAATGACCTTGCACTGATGGACATCACACCCACTGAAACAAAGACCTGCGTGAGTGGGGCTGTGTTCTAAGGAAGCCGGCAGCAGCTAGGTCCTACCAATACTAATGAGCGGCATTCTATTCCTCGCGCAAACGAGCCAAATTTCAGACCCAAGGAACAAAAGGTAGGAGAGAGAAAGGATTTATGTCGTAACATGAAACAGAACAGAAGACCTCATGTCACTAAAGAACAAACTGATATGAGTGGGACAACAAAGATGACTAGAAGAAAGCATTGACTGTCTAACGTACCAAGATTAGCAAGAGCTGCAACGTTATTCATTAGTGACCAGAATACAAAGCTGAAGTCACATCTCTTGACCTCCCTCCCTTTTCTCTCCATTGGCCTCATGTTGCTGTCTCTTTGTCTTCGTGGTGTTTTAATTTATATATACTCACGTGTATATGTGGCATAGAGATGGAGAGAGTGAAAGTAATAATGTTATTGAATTCCTATTATATCATAGGCACTCTCTTAAATATGTTATAGGACTTAACTCATTCCACCCTCACAGCACGCCTATGAGCTAGATACTATTTCAATCCCCATTTTACAGATGAGGACAATGAAGCGCAGAGAACGCAGGCAAAATAACACAGCTGTCAAGTGCCTGAGTTGAGATTTGAAGCAGGCATTCTGGGTCTTCAGCCATAGCACTCCTTCATTTGAGATACCAGATTCTCAGACCCACAACTTTGATGAGAAAGAGGTTAATGTTTCCTCCTGAGCTGCTCAAGTCTTCCAAACTCCAGCCCTCATGCCTGCTGCTCTCTGAAATGTCATCCCCTCCTTTCTGTCCATTCAGATCTTTCTTTTTCTTTTTGGGCTCAGCCCAAGATTCAAGAGGTTAGCTAGTTGCGTGCCAGACCCATTTCTTCTTGCTGAGCCAATGGCAAGAATACATTTCCCAACCTCCCTGCATGGTAGCAGAATTTAGGGGTGACCATGTGACTGCATTCAAGTCAACGGAACATGAAAGGAAACGATCTATACCACTCCCAGGCCCAGCTTATCAAACTCTGCACATGGAACTCTCTTTCTAGTTTGATGCAGATAAGCATGGTGCTCTCAGGCGCCATGTGTTGAAGACGGTGAAGCCATATGATAGGAGGGTCATCATCCCTAATCTCTGCTTAGAGGAAGGCCACCCATTCATCAGAAGCTCCCATCTGGGTTTTTATGTAAGTGGAAAACAAACTTCCACCCATTGCATCTGAGTTCTTGGGATGGAGGTTTGTTACTACAAGAGACATCAACATCCCAACTAATAGGAACTTTTACAAAACCAGCACTCCATGAGGTACTGTTTTCATAAATTAGTTCCTGACCTTAAAGGATCCACAGAAAAGAGGAAAGAGAGACAGACACGGATAACATAAGTGGAATATGAAGATGTTGCAATAAAAGAATGTCTAATGTCCTGCAGGAACATAGCTGAAAGCATGCAGTCAGGAAAAGTCACTTGAATCATGGTGGCCTCTGAGGAAGAGGTGGCGATGGCTCCTTTCTCCAATAAACCTTTCCTAGTTAGTCCATCTTAGCCCTGGATTTTCCTCTCCAGACTTGCCAGCTTCTGCCTTGTTTAATATTATCTGGAGAAAACAGTGCTAGAAAAGTCCATCGTGGTATCTACCATGCTCACTATCCCTTTCCAAGGGACATGCCCCCTTTTTAAATTTTTATTTTTCTTCTCTTTATTTTATTGTTGAGATGTGGGGGAAAGTCAGGATTAGGTACATGAGTAGTCTATGTGTTGATGATGCCTGGACCTCTAACTGGCCCTCACTTCCCCTGGTTTAGGATCAGGCTGCCCTTCATAATGCTGTGTGCCCCCTCCCTTCCCTCCCTCCCCTAGCGGTGTCCCTTGATTGCCACTCCCTGCCTTGTAGCATTGTGTCAAATGTTCAGGACCCACTTATGAGTGAGAACACGTTGTATTCAGTTCTTTGTTTCTGTGATAGATCACTGAGTATGATGAACTCTAAATCCATCCTGTTTGTTGTGAAGTCATAATTTTGTCCTTCTTTATGGTTGCATAATATTTCATCGTGTATATGTACCACATTTTCTTTATCCACTCCACTTTCAAGGGGCAGCAGGAGGAACTTAAATTGTTTTACAAAAAAGATACCTGAACATACATGTTTACTGCTGCACTATTCACAATAGCAAAAACATGGAACCAACCACACCTTCTTCTTGTCCCCATGCTAAGGGAAGATGCTCCAGTTCTGCCTTGAGCACACATTTGCCCCTAATTAGACCAAAGGTGGCCCAATCTTAAGGTTAAGTAGAGTCCTGCTAACCTGTAGGAGCAGGATGAAAAGAAGACATGGGCAGAGAGGACCAGAGACAGAAAATTCCACAGCCCAGCATGAAGATCCTGCCACTTGAGGGGGGTGTTTAGTCAGTTTCTTAAGTGGCAAACAGCAAATGGACTCTGGCTAAATGAAGCAGAGAGGGATTCATTAGAAGATGATGGGATCCGGGCTCGGTGGCTCAGCCTGTATCCCGCGCCTTTGGGAGGCTGAGGTGAGTGGATTGCCTGAGCTCACGGGTTCGAGACCCGCCTGGGCAGTGAGATCTCATCTCTACAATAAATCAAAAAATCAGCCAGGCATGGTAGCGCACGCCTGTAATTCCAGCTACTCGGAAGGCTGAGGCAGAAGGATCGCCGGAGCCCAGCAGGTCGAGGCTGCGGTGGCCGGGAGCGGCCACTGCACTCCAGTCTGGGCGACAGAGTGAGACTCCAACTCAAAAAAGAAAAAAAAAAAAAAGAAGAAGATGATGGGAAGCTCACAGAAGCCCTCTGCCTTAATCATCTCAGCCTGCTATAAGAAAATACCATAAACTGTGTGGCTTGAACAGACATTTGTTTCTCACAGCTCCAGAAGCTAAGAAGTCTAAGATCAAGGTGCTGGTAGACTCGGTTCCTGGTGAGGGCCCACTTCCTGATGACTGCCTTCTCACTGTGTTCTCACAAAGGAGAGAAAGGAAGGGAGGGAAATAAGGAGGGAGAAAGAACACTCTGGGCTCTCTTCCTCTCTTTATAAAGGCACTAACCCTATCGTGGGGGTCCCACCCTTATGACCTTGTCTAAACCTAATTACCTCTCAAAGGTACTACCTCCAAATACTATCACGCAGGTTCAACATAGGAATTTTGGAGAGACATGCCCATTCAGTTCATAGCACCCTTGGAAGGAAACTTAGGCTTGGGAACTCTGCTGCCAGGAACCCACACCCAAAATCACTCTGGAAAGTTGTCCCACAAGGACTCTCTGTTCTCTGTCATCGACTACTCAATGAAGGACTGGCTCCCTCAGCACTGCTACACTGGGCACTGCCCCAGTCACTTGAGTCAGAGTCTCACTCTGTCACCCAAGCTAGAATGCAATGGCGTGCTCACAGCCACCGCATTCTCGACCGGCTGACTCAGGTGATCCTTCTGCCTCAGGCTTCCAAGGAGCTGGAACTATAGGTGGGTACCACCAAACCCGGCTAATTTTTTTTTTTTTTAACTGTACAGACAAGTCTTTGCCAAGTTGCCCAGACTGGTCTCAAACCACTGGGCTCAGGCAATCGTCTTGCCTCCACCTTCCAAAGTGCTGGGATTACAGGCATGATCCACCACACCTTGCCCCAGTCACTTTTTATGACACTTGCCACCCCCACCTGTGCCACGATCATGTCTGCCAATGTCTGATCCTTCTACAAAGACAGTGGATACATCTCCATTGCCTCTCAGTGCCTGGTTGGTGATCTTGAGCACAGTGTTTGACTCCAACACTATCTGATGAATAAATCAGAATTCCCACTTAATCTGACAATGCCTGAAGTAATAAAGCTACAATAACAGCAGCTACAATGCATTGGGCATTTACTAAACACCAGTAACTTCCTAAGTGCTTTATGTGTACTCTCATTGAATCTTTACAATAACCTTATTTTTATAAGAAAACTTATCTTTCCAACAATGCCATGTGAGAAAGGCACTACGATTATCTCCATATTACAGAGGCAGAAGCTTGGACTTAAAGAGGTAAGTTGTCCAATTTCACTCACCAACTAAGTTGTAGGAACAGGACCCAAGCTGTCGATTATGTCTCCAAAGTTATACTTTTAGATCATCTAAAATAGACACCCACCGCCCCACATGCTTATGTTAAATGCCACCAAGATAAGAGGGAAAAAAAAATTCCTGTAGTTCATTTCTACCCCTACTCACTCTTCCCTCCTCCCAAAAAAGTTAATAATGGAAAAACACATGACATATCTACCACAGATTATTGTGTCAGTCCATTCAGCTAATTTCAAAAAAAGATGATGCTAATTATTGGAGATAATGAAAACTTGCTCTTCAACTACAACCCAAAGGGAATAGTCCAATTGATTAACAGGGATTTCGACCCACGCATTCAATTTCTCCTGCTCATTTTGTAATGGATGGGAAAAATTGGTTTGTAGAAAGAGATTTTTGAGAGCTAAGTGTCTGAGACACTGAAGGGAGCCACCTCATTAAGTCCAGGCCTGGCTAGGCAGGCTCTCGAAACCAGAGGCAAAGCCAACGGCAGGTAAGCTCACTACAGGCATTATTTAATGAAAGTTTGCATTTTATCAGAGCATTCTTCCTGAATCCTCAATTTTTTTTCTTTCTCTTTCTTTTTTAACCATTTGTTAGTCTTTTTTAAATGCAGCATCGAAACAGTTAAAAATAAATCTAAGATTTGCAGAACAGTAGAAATTTAATCATGGCAGCAAACTAAACCCCAGAGACAATTTTAGTCTCAAAGTCAAAATATGGTGTATCTGACTCTGAGTAGATTGACTTTTCAGAGAATACTCTAACATAATGCATAATAGTCATGCACTCCAAGAGAAACTCCTGGGTATTGGTCTAGAGCCCACAACCGGCAGGAAGATCATAGTGTATGTTGAATAAAATTACCCATTCTAAAGATCCTCAGCTATCTTGAATATTTTATTAAAAACCTTTTTGTGGTGAAGACCAACCGGGACCTCTTTCTCCTAGGAGCAAGCTGTCAACGGTAGTAGAATTGAAAACCAGATAGAGTCAAGCTTAATTAGATCTTCCCCCACCTCCAACCTCACATTTCTAGTATATTCTTTCCTGACCATGATCCTTGATAAATAATAATACAATGGGATTTGTTTCCCCAAATCCTTCAGAGAGAGAGAGAGAGAGAGAGAGAGAGAGAGAGAGAGAGAGAGAGAGAGAGAGAGAAAGAAAGAAAGAAAGAAAGAAAGAAAGAAAGAAAGAAAGAAAGAAAGAAAGAAAGAAAGAAAGAAAGGCACAATTGTGAACAGGTACAAAAAGAAAATTAAAATGTAGCAGGAGATTTTAGAACTCTATATAAAATATCAGCTGAATGTTACCAATAATGTAATCATAATAATGTAACCAAAAACTCAGAGATGCCTCAAGGGTGGCACTGGCAGAACAGTTTGCAATTCAGATGTACCAGTAAGTGTTTCTGAGCCTCTGCTTTGAGGTCAGCATTTTGCTGAGCAACACAGGAAAAATGATCACACATTCCTGGATTTCATGAAAAACCATCAATGTCAAATAACCTTTCTCCTAATTTCTGCACATCTACATGTTTTCACAAAAGAACATATCTCAGCTCTAGGTTCAGAACATATGATCAGAGAAAGGATGGGAGACATAACTCACTGTTCATGAGGAGTTTGTAGGTTAGCTACCGTAGAAGCAGAATAAAACCCAAGAACGTAGACAACAGAGTTGAGAAATCATTCTTTATACCAAACCCACTTCTCTGGATAGCTATTTTCTACTTTATGACTAAATTTTTCTGCATCCTTAAGTATAAAAATTTCCCTTCTCTTTAATTTGACAAAGTGCAAGAATTTATATAACATTTTGTTTGCCTCATATTTTAAGGTGACTTTCTATTATTAGTATTATTTGTGTTGTGGCTTCATCGAGGGGACACCTTTCAGTTAATCTATCCTTTGCAATAATTTTCAAAGTGTTGCATTTCACAAATAATTTAATATGATCCTGGTTTCTTTTAAAAACCATGTGTGTATTGAATTTTCCCTTAGTTTCACAATACACAACACATCTGTTAGTTCAATGATAACAGATGTTATACTGAAATTGTAATAACTTGTGAGTTAACTGTATTCAAAACTTTATAGTTACACACGTTTCAATAACTTAATCCTCTACCATTATCTCTTCAAATTGATTTAGCCCTGCAGAAGTTGGAGAAAATCAAATATTCATTGTGTTTGCTTTGTGCATATATACAAAAATCACTTCGTGATTTATCTCTCCTGGTATTAATCCTGTCTTCCTTGGAAAGATGGGGTAAAAATCATAACAGCATCAACAATCCCTCTTCTCTTTACTCATGAAGATAAATTTCATAGCCAATTCAGGATTATTATGCATGCATCTGTGTGCAAGCATTTTTTACGGATTTGTAGAAGCCCTATAAATCCGATCTGCATTTCTAGCCATTTGCTGTTTAAATAAATGACCTTTCCTCTTATCTCAGGGGCACAAGCTTACCCCCATTTGGCCATTTTATCTTTTATTAAGGAAGTATCTCTCTTCTTTCAAAGCAAACCACCTTTTTCTCTCCCAAGCTTCTCTTATGTCTAGTTTTCCAAATCCACAGATTACACACCCTGTGCTGAAATGTGTGAGTTACAATCAAAATCCACCAATAGACAGTAGACAGCAGGCCAGTATAGCAAGGGAACTGGGGGAGCAAGTTGAAGTCAGAAGACGGTCTCCATCTTCCAGAATGTTCTATACTGGTACAGAGCAGAAGATTCATGCAACAGCAGTGAATAAAAATATTTCAGAGAGTGCTGTGTTCCTGACCACATACTCAGGAGTTCAGGGAGAGGAGAGGTAGAGAGAAGTGGAAGACCAAAAAGATATCATCTAGGACCCCAACCTTGAGGCCTTGAAAAGTGTGTGGAATTTTGACCAGCCAAAATACAGTATGAAGAGACCACTAATCAGGTCAAGGCTCAGGGGGGCTTGGGAGGACTGGATGTGAGGCAGATTGGTGAGGCATGAACAGAGAGGACTCTGGCCTCTTTTATGGCTGGTCTGCCCCAAATAGAGCACCATGCTCGTTTCAATTTCCAGCCCTTTCCTGTCTTGTTTCTCTGGATAAAATGCAAGGTAACACTGCTTCACTAAACACACAACCCCAAAAGTCACCCGTAAAACAGACCTGGGTGAGAAAGAAACTCCTAAGGGGAGAGGCTTAGGTGTTAAGCTCTCACTGGGCCCTGATTTTGGTTTTGGTCCATGAATGCTCCTGACTCCTGATAATTCGCTACATTATGATTGGTTTATTCCCAGGCCAATTTGCCAGTTCCACCAAGCACCTTCCAAGTACTTCTCCCCAAGCTCCAGACAGGTGAGAGCTCATACACTGCAAACTGACATCCAGCCTTCAACAAGCATCACTATATATCTTTATTTATAAGTAGGAAGAAAGACCTGCTTGAGGTAGGAACAGAAAATGAACTAAAAAGTCAATGAGGAGAATAGAGGCTGTTGCTCTCATCCTCTGCCTTGAGAGGCACTAGTGCATACCAGGCTGTGGTGCCACACTGCCTGGGTTCAAATCTCAGATCAGCTACTTTCTAGCTGGGCAAGTCACTCAATTTCTCTTTGCCTCAATTCTCTCCATCTAGGAAATGGGTGGGATAATAGTACTTGCCTCATTGAGTTGTTGTGGGGATTATAGGAAATAAAACATGAAAGTTCCTTAGAACAGTACAGAGCATACAGTATTATCATTGGGGTCATAGCCCTTCATTAATGCTGGCATTAAAGAGTTAGAATCCTTGTAGGCCACTGATGAAAGAAACTATATCTGGCTCAACAATTCTTTGCACCTTCAACCCGAGGTTGTTCCTCAGCCTTCACCCTGATATTCCTGCTTGCATCTCCTTTAATATGAGTGATACTTTAAGTGACAACTTCTGTTTAGCAGGTTTAGTCATTTTCACCATCTTTTGAATGTAGCTTGTGTCTCCAGAAAATATAATTCTTTCCTATAATATCAATGCCAAGTCCAACAGGTACACACTGAATGCCTGGCAAAGTGGAATTTGACCGTTGAAGTCGCTCTTAACCTAGTGAGCCCTTCTCAGTCTAGATCATGTCACTATTCATGACTGGTCAGTAAACACTTTCCTTACTTGTTATAAAATTCCCCCACTTGTTATAAAATCTTCATGGAGTGTAATAGATATTATGCACTTCTTGAGGACAATAGATTTCTTATTGTTATTTCAAGTTCTTTTAACATGAGTATGCATTACATTAAAAAAAAAAAACTATTAGGTCTTTTTTAAAATGGAAACTAGGGAAAACAATGATTACATACCTATTTGTAAAGAAATTCTCCGGGGGACAGAAAGGCTCCAAGACTATGAAGTTTAATTCTAAATGCAATGGTACTCAAAAGTCTGGAACATGCATTTGTGATGTGTGTATCTAGACACACTCAACATAATATTTGTTTGATCTTCGTGATGCTGTGAAGAATGACTCATTGTGATGGAAAATAGATAGCAGGGCTAAGTAAGAATGAGAGCACCAAGAGGCAGGGGCTGGGGCAGGATCAGTCCAAGAGGAGGTGGTTCATTCCACAAAATAAAAGTAAAGATAAGGGAATGGACCCATGTGGTAGCCCAGTGTGGTCAGCATTTGGAGGGAAGGAGGAAGGGGTCTGGCTGCAGAGGAGATTGGAAACCTGGTCGTGAAGGCCACCGTGGCCCCATTGAGGCAACAGGGAGCCAAGAGATAGGTTTCACATTGTCCTTGAACTCTTAGAAGACTCTGACTTATCATTCAGGGACCAGTTGCCTGAATTCAGCAGGAAGACACGGATTCTCTGGGCCACCTTAACCCTTAAAAAAAAACAGCAAATAAGCCCGCACTATCTCTTGGGGATTCTGAGTAAGTTCTAAGGATGGCTAGATGCTCACATGATGTCCCAAGGTGAGATTTTAGAAAACCTTCCCTTGGCAAACTATCCTTTCTGTATCTTTGGTTCACACTTATCTTGTAATCTTGATAAATGTCTGGGCCTGGAAGTGTAAACCAGGCAAGCAGTAAGTGCATGGAGGAGCCAGAAGTCAGAATAAGAGCAGAAATGTCTCCTCCAAGAGAACCTGGTTTTGACTCTCTTACTTGATTGACGCCTCACTCAGACCTGCGGGTTGTTCCCAGATCCGTCACCAACTTGAATCATTTGTGTGCATCTTGGCGGAAGCCAGGACGTCCTCGCCCTGGAGCATCCTGTGTTTGCTGATGGTCGTCAGTGCTGCTCCTCTAGGAGGGCAGCAAAGCCTGGGGCCACAGTCCTACTCCTCCTGTCTCAGGAGCCAAGCTTGGCCTCCCACTGTCTGTCCGCTGAGAACACAAGGTCTAATCTACCGCAGAGAGAAGAGTTGTGGGGTACACATTCCACACAGGCAGAAGACTCCCAGCTGCATGTGTGGTTACAAAACCATCTCTCTCTTGGTTTCTGTCATTGCTCCATCTTGCCTCTCTCGCAGGTCAGCTAAGTTCCCTCTGTCTTAAAGAAAGCAAGCATCCCCAGCTCTGTGCTCAGAGACAGCCCTTGTGTGAGGCCTTTGTTACCTCAGGCTGGGTGTTCTCTCCTCCCAAGGCTTTTGCCCAGACTCTTTCCAGCTGGATGACTCTTTCCAGCTGGATGACTTCCCCGGTGCAGATCATGCCTTTTGAGTTTCTATCCCTGCTCTTGTTCTGACTTCTGGCTCCTCCATGCACTTACTGCTTGCCTGGTTGACACTTCCAGGCCCAGAGCCTTGTCTAACCCAGAGTATCTCTCTCACCACTGTCCTCGTCTCCTGCCACCAATCCTTGGCTCAACACCATAGTGGTGTTCTCAACACCCTCATGCATGGACTAATTCTTCTGTCTAGCAAAGGAGAAGACTGTGTGGTGATGGCATCCACAATGCTTCAAGGAGAACACATGCCATGCATGTTTCCAAAGATGGAAAGGGCCATCATCATCTTCATGGGGTCACAGTCTAGTGGAAAAGAGAAGATGAATCAGAAATGATAACTCTGTGGTGAAAAATGCTAAGATAGCAGTGGAACTGGAGTGTGATGCTTGCACAAAGGGTTAGCCGAGTCAGCACTGGGGATGTGAGGGAAGCCTCCCATGAAAAGAAAATCACTGAAATAAGACTTTAAAGAAAAGGAGTTCATAGAGCAAGGGAGGAGTCAGAAACAGGATGGGATTGTTCCAAGAAAATGGGTTATTGTGTGCAAGGGGAAGGAAAGGCAGAGAGCACTCAGTATCCTGTGACCTGCAGGTAACGCTGTTAAGAAAGGAGCAAATAGGACAGTTGGGAGTGGCCTCAACTGAGGCCGAAGACACAGTAAAGCTGGACCATGAAAAGTCTTATAAATTTGGCAAAGGATTTGGGGCTTTATCCAGGGGACATTAGGAAGCCATTGAAGCTGTTTTAAGCAGGAGGCTGATGAAAGCAATTTGTTTTAGAAAGGTCCTTCTGGTCACAATCTAGACCTAAACTGGAGAGGAGCCAGGTTTGAGGCCCACTAGTCAGGTGTGTAGTCATTTGCAGAGGTGCTGAAGGCCTGAGCTACGACAGAAGCAATGGAGAAGAGTTGTGGACAGATGGAAATATTAGGGACTTGGTGAGGGAGAGGCTTGAGTCATGGGTCATTCCCAGGTTTCTGGTCTGGCAACAGGGAGGACTAAGGTTTCTTTAGCTGAGACAGGAACCCTAAGAGGAGAGAAAGATTTTGAACATGAGCTTGAGGAGCCTGTGTTTTCAAATACAAGTGGAAGTATCCAGCAGCCAGACATGCACTAGAAAGTAGAAACTTCACCTCATGCAGCTCAGTCTGTCCTGTCTCCTGGAATAACGAATTCCACAAGTGTACCACTCTCTCTGTGTGAAGTAGACTATGTCTTTCCCTCTTCAAGCATCACAATCTCACTCACATAAAACAAAAGCAGGAGAAAATAATTCTCTTCCTTACTCTTTTCCCTCTTTTTATCAAGATGGAAAATCTTTTTCAAAGACTCCTCTACCAAGACTCCCTTAAGTCTCACCAGCCAGAGGTCGGTCATCTGTCCAGCCCCTAGTGGGTTTTTCTCTGGAAAAGTGGAATGAAAGTGCCATGAATGGCTGTGACCAATCACAATCCAAACCATGAGACTGGAGAGTGATCTGTGCTTGCTCCCAAATACATGAGCAAAATCCATGTCCAAGATGAGTTAGATTATGTTGTGGTGGCTTAAAACAAAGAAGTTAATTTCTCCTTCTTGCAATGTACCCAGTGCAGGATGGCAAGAGTCCCTGCTCAAGGCTATCCTCCTGGGAGCCAGGCTGATGGAATTCATCTATGCCCGTGCTTCCTTGATCACACAGGCAGAGCAAGAGAGCTCTTGAGGTCTCACATAAGCAAATAAATATTAGGGGCTGGACCTAATGGCTAGAAGCAGTCACATGGTCCTGCCACGCCACAAGGGGGCCACAAATTTTATTTCTCCAAGTAGTTGGAATGAGAGGAGAGCATCATCAATAACCACCTGACCTTCCATCCATGGCAAACTAGGGATTGTCCTGGCATGAGAAACCTACAATCTCATGGGATAATCCATCTCCTTTTTTTCTAATCCTTGATTGATAAACAATCTATCTTTATAATGAATCAAAAACTTCTTCAGCAAGTCTGTCCCTTGTTCCACACCCTTGCAGAACAATGTTTTTAATCTTTCCCATGACAGACTTTGAACTATTTGAAGATAATTATCATGCCCTCCCAGGTCCTCTCTTGAACAAATTGAATCAAAATTTCAATTAGTGGTTCAAAATTTCGAGTATCTGAAAAAATAGTGACATTGAATTGCAAGTTTGGAAAAGTACGGGAATTTGGATTCACTTCAGAGAAGGAGAATCAAACTGACATGTTGGATCAGACGAAAAGATAATGGATGGGAAGGCAAGCTCCTATCTGGAACTGAGGACAGAGAACCAAATAATGTAAGATGTCTTTTCCTCCTTTGACTCAAATTAAATGTGAAATTCTCATTCCTCGGTTGCCACTTCACTTTGGGCCTGATAGAGTAAAGATGTTTCTGCAGTTATCTTCCTTGACTGCTGGGGGGTAGCACCAATGAAAACATACAAAGAAAGCTTGATATCCCTCCAATTCAACTAATTGATTCATCTTATGTTTAGACAAGTGTTATTTGAGGCTGAATTACAGAGCCTTAATTCAGACGGAGACTCTTAGAATCTGCGACTAATGAATCTTTCTTTTTCAGAAGTGTTTCTTAATACAGCCACTTAACTAAAAAGCCAGAAGAGATAGCAAATACAACTTCCCTTCTTTCTTGGATGTGTCTGTGAATTGTGGGTTAATTGCATAACAAGGCAGCCAGTTAACTCCTGCCTGTGGATTTACATACTTCCAGCCATATATCATCTCCCACCTGAAACAGACTTTGTTGAAACCAGAATGTTTTACCAGGACTGGAAGGTCAGTCCCATTTGTCAAAGCAGGGACAATCCCTTTGTCTTAGACAGCCTTATCTAGGTTGTGGAGTCGCTCAAGGACATCATCTGCCTTCCGATCAGCAGAGCCTTGAGTTGGGAACAGTGGGCCTTCTTACTCATTTATTTCTAGCATTTACTTTTGTCCTTATTAGTAGGTCAAAGTCTACAGACTGACAAGACAAAGACACCCATCATTTGCGAGGACCAAAGAATATAGTTCTGTGAGACATTTGCTAACTATATCAAAATTAATTTCAGTGAGTTTTTATCATGCTCATTTCATTAAAGAATAGGAACAGGCAGCTTAGTGAGATCAGTGAGTGGAATGTATTGTCATAGAGAAAGGAGAATACTGGCTAATGTCTAATAGGAGATACCAAATAGCGAACTCATGTATTTGGCAATTACCTATGGAGACTTACCATATGGTAGACGTTGATAGGCCCTCGGAGCTACAGTGAATTAGCAAACAAGACTGTCTTCTGCTTGCCTGGGTTTCACACACTGGTGGAGGATACAGGAATTAATCACTCAATCACATCAATGCTAATACAGGTAGTGCTTGTTAAATGCCTCACTCTGTCCTACAGATTTTACTTATGTTCATTCGCCTAACCCTTACAACAATCCTATGAGCAATTACCATCCTTATCCTTATTTTACAGATGAGAAAACTGAGTTACAAAGAGATAAAGAAACTTGCCTTTGTCACGCACCCAGTAAGTAGCAGAACCAAGGATAGAACTCAGGCAGGCTGAGTTCTAATGCCACTCTCAGTTGACCTGGAAGACTTTTAAAGCACACCTTCCCAGGCAGAGTAACTGTCCCTCTCGCTGTTGTTTTCTCCAGTGTTTGTCCTACCAGTTGCCATACTACATTTAATAGCTACATTATGTCATCCTAAGGTACACATGATTATCTTTTTTTATTAGCATTTCTAAAATCTAAAAGACACATTCCAGAATTGATAGGCAAAGTTTAATAAGTAGAGTAAAGGGTCAGGCCAGAGTAGGGCTCTGTTTTGGGATGAAAGAAAAGTTACTTTCATGTTGTCTAGCAAAAAAAAAAAAAAACTTGGAAAACTATGGATTGAGAGTCACACTCTTAGAGCTGAAGAAGCCTTGGGAAGCACTGCTCCAAAGGAGAGGAGAAGACTGTGAGATCCAAGAGCGGAGGCTTTGACTCGAGGTCACATTGAAGAATCAGTTCTTAACAGAGGCAAACCAGACCCACGTCTCCCAACCTCCATCAGCTCTGGGCTCCTTCTGCCCTTCCCTCTTCAGACAGCATTCTCCTCGTAAAAAGCCAAACCACAAGAAACTCAAAGCCAGAAGCAGCCAGAGGCCAGAGGAATGCCCTGTGTCTATTTCTATTGTTTAAGTAGAATCCGTTGTTCTAACACACACACACACAAACTTGCCTTCAACAAAGGCATTCACAATAAATGCATTCTTTCCTCCAAGAAAAGTTTGAATTGTACTTATTTACAGTGACTTAATCATTCTCTTCTTTACTTGATTGTTATTTTAACCATGATTTTCTTTAGTTACACTACACCCCTAGTTAGCATTTGCTGTCTCTCCCTCCAACCTTCCTTGAGCCAAGAATTGATTTTTCCTGACCAACTAACAATGATGATTAATCCAAGGCTTTGCAGATAGTTCTCTTTTTTAAATCCCTCTATAGAACTTAGTGGTTTTTCAGCCATACAAATCATGCACAGATACATGAAATCTTTGAACTAGAGAAAATGTGATTATAAAACCAGCCTTCTCGCCAGTCGGGCTGGACAAAGAGGGAAGGCATTTAGGGTACTTCTGTTGTCCTTTCATTAGAATGCTGCCTGCCAGCACTCTCCCTAAAAATAGTTGTCACACCAGTAGAGTCCTCAGCCTGGCAAACAGACTGTTCTGTACCAAGATCCTTTTTAGTTGGTTCTTAAGTTACAGGAATTTTAACTAAATTAGAAGGTTTGCTACTTTGTTCCTTATAAAATAAAAGTTTTTAATCCCAAAGCTCCTGAAACACAGGTTCAGCTCAGTTTGGAGAAAAAAAGGGCGGGGGGAATGTCACCTTTATTTCTGGACATAAAAAATATTGAAGCTTGAAGAGGTTTAGAACAAATGAAACCTCCTATTTATTAATGCTTGAGTAGTCAGTTTCTTCACACGACTATTTCCTTCACTGTGCTCCTTTCTGCTAATGTTTTATCAGCACTGGATCACAGAATGATAAATGCTATCCTGTATAGAAAGGTAAAGATGCCTTAAAAACTCACTCTGGTGTTTCAAAGCACAGCTCCACTTTCCAAAGTGTTTTGATTTTTTCACATATAAGTCTTTAATGATTCTAGAATAGACAGTAGAAATGCCAAGCAAATAAACAATTCAAAATCCGCTCAGCCAGATCTAAAAAAGGTTTTCTCGGCATTCGTTCCAAACTCTTCATCCTACTTCTTAAGACTTCTCCTCTTCACCTGTAATTGAGTCCTTGATTTCCAAGTATCTAGCATCAGCTGTTGTAAGTTTTAAATATAAATTCTATTTGCACTTTTTAGTATACTGTCTTGTTTATGTTATATTTTTAGGACACTTGCACTCATATTATCTAATTTCAGCTCCCCATACAAAACAAACTGGCTGGTATGTTCACAAGCCTTTGTGATCAGAGGTTCTCCTCATGTCCCCAGCTGTGGCACCCACGATTAATTTCCCTAAACAGTAACTGTTATCAAAAAACTGCCTCACTCAAAAGCATCATCACGCTCTTACCAATGAAAACAATTTTGAGATATAAACATAACTATGTGTGTATGTATATTCATGCTTTATTCTGCAAATATATTAATATGTTCTGAAACATTAACAAAAATTTTATTCAAAAAGAGTAGACTTACAGATCTGAAGAGAAATCTTATTATTTTACTGTGCCCTAGTAGTGTGCCTAGTATACCCCTGGAAAGAATGGATCTTATTCTAGAAACCCCAGTTTGAGAAAATCAGGCTTAAACTGTTAAGTGGCATTCCAGAGCCCACCACAATAGAGTCTCAAGCTTACTTTCCAGCGTAATGTGCCACTGTTTTCTCATTCATAATCAGACTGAACCATCGATTGCATGAAGGATCCAAGCTGCCCAATAAGCTTTGGGGCCAGACTGTGAGTCTAGGCTCTATCTTATACCACTAGTTAGGTCACATATAAGCCACTCCTCCTTAAGCTTCCTTGCGTATAGAATGAAGAAAATAAAGGCGTCTGTGGCAACAGTCTTGTGAAATCAGATGAAAATACACAGCGAGATCACACTTGGTAAAATGGTAAAGTGTGACATAAATCTTATGATTGCATGACTTCCAATGCAATACAGGTAAGTCTGAAGCCCTGGACACAAATGGAAGGCTCTAGGTGTATTATCTTACAAGTGTAAAACATCATCTTCCATCAGATCTTTTATTTAAATACTGTTGAGTCCTTATTATCTATTTATCAATCTCATTAACACATCAAAAATCTATGTCTCACAGCAATAATCTACTGAATGCATAAAGTGTGACTCTGGGGAAAAAAAAAGTGGGAGGGAGGAGGTAGATTTAGAAGAGAAAAATCCCTGACCAATTAGAAGAATAGAGTTCTCCTAACTGAGATAAGTAAGACTGGAGGACAAGTCAGGTTGGGGTGGTAAAATCAAAAGTCTAATTATAGATATGCCAGATATAAAATATCTATTTGCTATCTGCATGGGGATATAGACCAGGCAATTGGACAAGAGTCTAGGCTCAGGGGAGAGGTATGGCCTGGAGATAAAAATTGGGGAGTGATTTTCTTCTCAGTCTTTCGGGACCAGTTCAAACCTCCTCTATGAATCCTTCTTAATTCCCCCCAGCTGCACAAAACTTCTCCATCCCTGGGTTTTATAACACTTTCCACCCCCACCTCCCTTTTACTTCACGTACTTATTTGTGAACTAGACTATAGACTCTTTGAGGGCAAAAATGATGCTGCTTTTGTCTTTGTGCTCTCTCAATGTCTAGCACTGTTCTTCTCTGGTTCTCAACAATATACTATGGGTTTAATTAATTAAACCTAACTATATTAGGTTCAGCCAAATTCTTTGAAAGAAGCAAATCCGGATTGTTTGATGAATGAATAATCAATAAATCCCTGGAATCACCTTGAAAACTCTTAATAGAATTGGCTCTGTCCATAAATAAGGGAAACGTGGTGTCCTCCCAGCCTGACACCCCCAGGGCTTCCCATCACAGAGTTCCATTTGGGTCCACCTTTATCAGTCCTGTGTGCTACAGCCTTTCATTTTCTTTCTTCCCCAATCCAAATGTTCCAGTCCAGCAGTCATACTGGAAATTCAGACCGCAAGGTGACAGCAAGCCAATTAGACTGACTAATCCCATGCTGGTGAGACTTTGGAGCCTAAATGTGTCTTCCTTTCCCATGCCATATAGTTGCATTTTAATGAGGGTCTTGGGAGACGCAGTGCCTTAGAGCAAAGAGGACTCTAGAACAAGACATGCCACAACTGGGCGGCCAGCCACCTGCCCTTGTGACGTCCTCAACAAGGCAGACCTTCTTCCCATATCCAATCTGGATAGAAGTCCTGGAAAATGGTTCAGAGGAAACAGCTTGTTGGGAACACGGAAAGTCAGCTCAGCATTAGGTGATGCCCTGCTAGCCAGGGGGTCCTGCCCCAGCTCGACATCAGGCGGCCTCTCAACTCTTGGCAAATCCTTGGCTTCTTGGGTCTGAGTCTCTGTTTAACAAATAAGGATGTTGAGCTGGACTTCACAGATCCCTTCCCATTCAGTGATTCCATAAAAAACAAAACATGATTTTCAAAATTCCAAAATCTCTCTGCTCACTTATCAAGCTATTCTCATTCTAAATTCCATCACATCTTTGTAATATATGGTTACAAAACTTACTTCTCCTCTGTAAAATGGGTACGATAATGTGCTTGCCTCTCAGAGTTGTTGTGAGTATTCCATTAGAAAGTCCTTTTTAATTCTGACTTGTACTAAATTCCGTTATCATTTTATTGTTGAAGTATCTCCTTCTTTCTTTGCCTGTGGGAAGTTAAAAAAAATTGCTACCAATTCCAGTTTGGGAACTTTTCAAAAAGACTAGATAACCTTTTGTCTGAGACAAGCGTCATAACAAAACTTCACAGTAGACAAAGAAGAAAAAGATACGAATACAGGAGGATTCAGGGAACTCTCAACTCACGTTGTGATGTCAGGTTAGCAGGAGATCGCCAAAGGCTAATGGGATTGGAGGGGCCTTATATTCTTAAGTGTGCAGAATTAGAGAAATTATTTAGTCAACTTGCTCCACAACTTTTCCACACAAGCTGCTCCGAAGAGTATATCCCAGGACAGTGAGTTAGGGCACAGTAAGATAACTGAAGGCCTGAGCTTCTCATCTATGTAGATTACTCAATGCATAGGATTAGAAAACATTGAGTTTCCCAATGAACTGAAAGGGGAAAACAACATTTAAAAGTGGGCAAAGGACATGAACAGACATTTTTCAAAAGACAACATACAAGCAGCCAACAGATACGTGAAAAAATGCTCAGCCTCAGTAATCATCAGAGAAATGCAAATCAAAACTACAATGAGATGCCACCTAACTCCAGTCAGAATGGCCATTACTAATAAACCAAAAACCAGCAGATGCTGACACCAGTGCGGAGAAAAGAGAACACTTCTGCACTGTTGGTGGGAGTGCAAGTTTGTTCAGCCTCTATGGAAAACAGTGTGGTGATCCCTAAAAGAACTTAAAATTGACTTTCCATGTGATCCAGCAATTCCTCTCCTTGGAATAGACCTGGAGGAGCATAAATCATTCTACCAAAAAGACACCTGTACACACATGATTATTGCTGTACTATTCACAATAGCAAAAACATGGAACAAATCCTACTGCCTATCAAAAGTGGACTGGATAAAGAAAATGTCGTACATAAACACAATGGAATATTACACAGCCATAAAGAAGAACAATATCATGGACTTCACAGCAAACTGGATGAAGTTGAAGACCATCATACTTAGTGATCTATCACAGAAACAAAGAACTGAATACCACATGTTCTCACTTAGAAGTGGGACCTGAACATGAGTCCCATTAGCACAAGAGAGGAATTGGAAGTTGCTGAGCACTGCCAGGGTGAGGGAGAGTAAGTAACAACACAAAGTGTAACTGGTCCTGTACTACAGGAGTGAGGACCAGTTAGTTGTAGGCCCAAACTTCAACAGCATGCAGTCTACTATTTTTTTATTTTGTGTAGTTAATCCTTACTTGTATCCTGCATCTCTATAATAAAATAAAATTTAATTTAAAAAAAGAAAACATTAAGTTTTCATAGCAAATAACATATTACATCAATAGAGCCTGAACATTATCAAAGAAGGTTTGTTTGTTTGTTTGTTTGTTTGTTTTGTGTGTGTGCATGTGTTTGTTTGAGTCAGGGCCTCACTCTGTCACGGAGGCTGGAGTGCAGTGGCATGATTGACCTGAACTCAAGCAATCCTACCATCTCTGTCTCCTGGGTAGCCGGGACTATAAGCACCAGTATGCTCAATTGATTTTTTTATTTTTTGTAGAGATGAAATCTTGCTATGTTGCCCAGCCTGGTCTCAAACTCCTGGGCTCAAGCAGTCTTCCCACCTTGGCCTCCCAAAATGATGAGTTTACAAGCATGAGCCACCGTGCCCAGATTTAAGAGCATTTTTAAAGTTAAATGAATAACACAATTTCTTTGCTCAACTATTTAGCAAACCTAAATAGCATTGAAAACAGAGAAATTAAAAAAATATATCCATTATAAGTCCCCAGATTAAAATACATCAAAATGTCATTAATTCTATTAGACTAGGGAGAAAGTCTGGATTAAGAATTCTGCTTTAAACAAATGTAGCTTTACTGTTCTCGAGATGTATACAAAAATAAACAGCAAACTTAACCCAGTATGGCCAAGTCCATGATTTTAGGAATTTTTTTTTTTTCTCACTCTGGAATTTTTTTTTTCTCACTCTGTCGCACTGACTGGAGTGCAGTGGCCGCTCCCGGTCACCGCAGCCTTGACCTGCTGGGCTCCGGCGACCCTTCTGCCTCAGCCTTCCGAGTAGCCGGAATTACAGGCACGCGCTACCATGCCCGGTTGATTTTTTGATTTATTGTGGAGATGAAGTCTCACCAAGTTGCCCAGGCGTCTCGAACCCAAGGGCTCAGGCAATCCACTCACCTCAGCCTTCCAAAGCGCAGGATTACAGGCTGAGCCACCAAGCCCCGCAGGAAATATTTGAATGGTTTATTAAAATCAATAGAAACAGACTCAAAAATCTTAAAATACAACCCAACTCCTACACACTGTACACATATCCATGTTTCTCCTCAGCTCTTTCTACCAGAGAAAGAAAGTGAAATTATATGTCATTCTATACATTCTATACATTGAAGATATACCATCTTGAATAAGGAACTAGTTAGAAGCTAAGGAAGTAGTCCTCAGACCTGGACAAAAAAAGATTCATTTTTGAGTGAGACAAAGTAGAACTAAAGAGCAAAAGTGGTGATATCTACAGCTTTTTTTCCCCGTCATGTCCGAGTCCAAGGTAAAATTTGCACTTGCTCCAGTCAGTTGTTTTATTAATGGAAAGTCAGACAATGTGGTTAACTCTTTTTCAGAGCCATTTTCTGTGACATATGGAACCCTGAATCCCTCTGCATATCAGGGTCACCCTGGAAAAATAGGAATGACATCCTCTGTGTCCTTAGCTCTTGGCTTCTATTACAAAGAAAGAGCTGCCTAAGAAAAGTTGACACCTGCTAGCACTTGCCTAAAGAACCACACAACACAAATTACAAAAATCTGAATAAATGGTCATCAAATTAACCATTGAAAGCAGGATCTACAAAATAATTAGATTCGTCTCCTTCACTTTACCCACAGGGGTTAAGTTTTGAAACAAACCACCCATCACAATGTTCAAGACAACATTGTAACCCATCAGTGACTCTGAGGCCTGAATCAAGATGTTTGGAGAAGATAAAAAATGAAATGAAGTGAACTCGCCATCTCAAGGCAGCTACGTCAATCAGTGCATCACATATAAACCCATGCAGGGAAGAAAATCAATGTTTCCAAATGGGGGAAAAAAAAAACTTCCAACGTTAAATCTATAGAGAGCTTCTGGTTTACCTTTTCTAAATTCTTCCTTGAAAGAGTTTTAGAAATTATTCATGCCAAATTCAGAATTCAAGCTAAAATGCCAACTTATGCTTTCGTACTAGAATTTAGTAGTGCAATAGTATTAATTACGTATATTTCATGATCTTAGCCCTTGATATTTTAGTTGCTTCCATATGCTTTTGACTTGTTTTAAGGAGGGTTAGAAGAAATAGCAGTTGGATTTAGTTAACTCCACTTTAAATAGTAGATTGAACTCAGTCAAAAATAAGTGAGACTTTTATATTTAATCACGATGAATTACTTGGTACCAGACTAGTCTGCCTGCTGTAAATAATTCTCAAACTAGACAAAATATATGAAAAAATTATTTTCAATCATTACGTAGCATAATACATCAGAAGACCATCATCCCTCAGAGAAGACTCAGCACAGGACTGTCGACCCTCAGAAGAAAAACATGAAGTGATGGCCACCACCTCCCCACCTTTCTACTCAAAGTTACTTTCTGGACAAAAAAGGAGGCAGATGGTACCCAAGCAGAACTCTGCGGTCTTGATGAGATGAAGAGGTATAGATTGGAATTCAGGGATGGTAAAGCGGCTTGATTTGTAGAACAGGATACCATAAAGCAGGAAGTCACACAGAGAAGGAGTTTCAGAAATTCATGCTGAGATCCTCTAAACTCTTTAGATGAATACTAAATTGAACATTCTCAGAGCATGTGCTTACTAAGTTGTACATGCTCAGGCAATATGACCTAAATGGAAATTACAAAAATCACATACTACTGCAAAATGTAGACACTTGGAGCCCTTATTGAATATTCTCAGTCATTCTAGTCCAGAGCAAGAGTTCATCAAGACTTGCCCTAACAAATCTTATTAATAAACTCAAAAAGTGTCAAACCAATACAGCTATAAATTTACCATCTGTCAAAGCAAGAAAAAAAACACACTCTTTAGAAAAAGACAATGATATTCAATCTCTCAAAATTGTTCAGCATTTAATTTAAAAAATTAGATGTGTAAGAAGCAGGAAAATGTAACTATAGCAAGGGGACAAAAATCAATAGAAACAGACCCAAAGATGACAAAGATATTAAAATTAACAAAGAATTCAAGGTAGCTTCTGCATAAATTTATGGACTTTTTGAAAAGATGGACATAATGAATGAACACATAGGAATCCAGAAAATAAATAAAAACTATTTTTTAAAAGGGAAATCCTAGAAATTAAGACTATAATAACTGAAAGAAAAAATTCACTGGATGAGGTTACAAATAAATTAGACAGTACAGAAGAAAGTGATCTTGAAGTCAGGATAATAGAAAAAAATCATAACTGAAACAGAAACCGGTTTAAAGAAAATGAACAGTGTCTCAGTGACGTGGAAAAACATCAGGCCAACATACATATAACTGGACTCCCAAGATAGAAGAGATAAATGATAGCAGAAAACAATTTTGAAAAAAATTTTCTTCACATAAATGATTTTTATTTTTTTATCTAAATATGCTGAAAAATATAAACCAACATATACAAAAAATTCAACAATTCCAAGAAGCAAAAATACAAAGAAAATAATATCTATGTGTATGAAAGTCACATAGATAAAAGCCAAAGATAAAAAGAACAATCCTAAAAGCAGCCCAAGTACACATTTCCCACAGGGAACAATAAAACATCTACTGACTTCCTATTAAAAAATAGTGCAAACCAGAAAACAATGAGGTAATATTTTTAAAATGCTAAAAATAAAACAACTTGTCAATCTAGAATGTTCACTAAAGTCTATTTTAAAAATAAAAGTGAAAGCAAAAGTGAGAGAATTCACTATTAGCAGAACTATGCTGCAATAGTGAAGGTAATTCTTTAGATTAATGGGAAATTATACCAGATGAAAATTTGCATTCACATATGAATGATAAAAAAATGTATGCGGGCAAAATAGAAAATACTTTTTAATTTCTCTATGTACTTAAAATATAATTGCAGCCGGGCTCGGTGGCTCAGCCTGTAATCCTGCGCTTTTGGGAGGCTGAGGTGAGTGGATTGCCTGAGCCTGCGGGTTCAAGACCCGCCTGTGCAGCGAGACCTCATCTCTACAATAAATCAAAAAATCAGCCGGGTGTGATAGCGCATGCCTGTAATTCCGGCTACTCGGAAGGCTGAGGCAGAAGGATCGCTGGAGCCCAGCAGCTCGAGGCTGCGGTGGCCGGGAGCGGCCACTGCACTCCAGTCTGGGCGACAGAGTGAGACTCTGACTCAAAAAAAAAAAAAAAAAATATATATATATATATATAATTGTTGAAAAATAATAAAATCATAATATAGAAGTAAAATCTGATAACAATAGCACAAAAGATGGAATGGCATAAGTGAGAGTATAGTTTTGTAAATGTATTACATTATAAGTGAGTATAATACTAATTCATGGTAGACTGTAACAGGTAAGAAAGTATATTGTAATTCCTAGAACAATTATGAAAAATAAAGTTATGCTAAGATTGGTATGGATAAGTCCAATGGAGAAAACCAAATGGAATACTCAAACACAGTCATGTCATTAAAAAGTAGTCAGAAGAGAATAATAAAAGGAAGCCATACGGGAATAATAGAAAACAGCAAAAGAGTGAACTTAGCCAATCATGTCAATAATTCATTAGAGAATGTAAAACTAGATGAAAACAAAATCAAACTGTATGTTGCCTATAAAAAATGTGTCACATATACACAATGAAATATCACACAGTCATAAAGAAGGACAAAATTATGAACTTTGCAGCAACTTAGATGGATTTAGAGTCAGAAATACTCAGTGATCTATCACAGAAACAAAGAACTGAGTACCAAAAGTTCTCACTCATAAGTGGACCCTGAACAATTATAATACTACAAAAAAGAGATTGGCAGTAGAAGAAAACTGCCGAAGGGGGCGGTGTGGGGGACACACTTCATCAATAGGGTACCTGATCTCAAACCAGGCGAAGCGGGGATCAAAGAGGCCTAAACTTTACCTGTACAATGACCATTTGTGTACCTAACCCTGAATTGTACCCTACATCTTTAAAATAAAAATAAGAATATTTTTTAAAAGAGTGCACTTTAAATACTGAGACAGAAAAATTGCAAGTAAAAGATGGAAAATATCACACCCTGCAAGAACTAATCATAAGTTGTTTTCTAGATAACAAAGTAGTCCTCAAAACAATGACTAGAGATAAAAAAGAGACCTCTAATAATGTCAAAGGAATCAATTCAGGGAGTAGACAGAATGATCCTGGATAAGCATATATTCAATAATAGACTTTCAAGATACATGAAGCACAAACTGATAAAACTGAAAGGTAAAATATACCAATTGAAAGTCACAGTGACAAGTTTTTGCATGGCCCTCTTGGTAATCAATGAAACAGTAGACAAAAATCAGTAAGAATACAAATTTGAGCAATGTCATCAAGTAACTTAACCTAATTGATATTTATAGACCACTGCACCCACCCAATAACAGAACACACTTTCTTAACAATCAATATGTAAAGAATTCCCTGAAGAAAACTGTATGCTGAGACACAACACGTGGCTCAATATATGCAAGACAACTGGAGTCTTACAGGTGTTGTCTCTGGCCACAATGAACTTAAACTAAAAAACAGTAACTAGATATATGGAAAATACTCAAATATTTGGAAATTAAGCCAAACACTTCTAAATAAACTATGTGTCAAAGAAAATCATCATGAAGAAAGTTAGAAAATATTTTTAAAGTGTTGGCAAAAATACATCAGTTGAAAACTTGTGGGACATAGATGGAGCACTGATAAGTGGCACATTTATTGCTCTCAAGGCTTCTATCTGGAAGAAAAAATATATATAAAACCAATTATCTGAACCACTTCCTTAAGAAGATAAGCAAAGAGGAACAATTTGAAAGTCACATAAATAAAATAGTGAAAAAAAAGAAAAGAGCAGAATCAATGAAATAGCAAGCAAACACGAAAGAAAATAAATATCAACACATATTAGTTATGAGAAAACATAAAAAACATTATATTCCCTTTAGCTAGATCAAAAATAAAAGAGTAAAACATAGACACTCACATCAAAAATGAGAGTACATCACTAAAGATACTGCATTTTAAAAAATAGTAAGAAAATATTATGAACAATTTTATGACAATAAAGTTGACAAATCAGATGAAGTGGATCAACTTCTTGAAAGATACAAATTAGCATAATGAATACAAGAAGTTACAGAAAAACTAAATAGCCCTCAGTTGAAGAGATTACTAATTAGAAATCTCACAATGCAAAAAGTTTAAAGAATAAATAATACCAATCATACATAATTATATATTGCAAATAGAAAAGAATTGAAAATTTCCTGAATCACTGTATGAGATTAGCATAACCCTGATATCAAAACACATGTTTTATAAGAAAAACAAAGACCAACAACCTCCATGTAGATAAAGAAAAAATTCTTAAAATATTTAAAAATCAAATTCAGAATTAGATAAAAGGGTTACTACTTCATGACTAGCAGGGTTTCATACAAGAAATGCAAGCTTAGTTCAATATTTGAAAATGAAAATAAACATGGTATAACTCTTTTTCTCCTTTCTATTTTCTTTTTCAGCAGCGCTTCAGAGTTTTCATTGCAGAGATCTTGTACAGATTTCCTTTGATTTATCCCTAAGTATCTTCTTGTTTTTTATGATATTATAAATTATACTGATTTTTTTTTTACTTTTTCGTTTTCTAATGGGTCATTACTAATACCTAGAAATTAATTGATTTTTGTATATTGCCCTTGTAGCCAACATACAATCAACCTTGCTAAGTCCTCTGATTAGTTATCCTATCTTACATAGATCTCACAGGTTTTCTATGAAGACAGTCATATCAACTGCTAATAAAAGCAGATTTGTTTCTTCTTTTCCAATCTTATTTTTTGTTTGTTTTACCCATGCCTTTTGTGTTGGAAATAAATAATGAAAGAACCAGTTGGAAGTTTCTGAACTTATGGTTATAATTGGGCCTAAAATTTACCTCATAGGTTCCTGGCAACCATAATGACAGGGAAACGTGCAGTGATATGTGTTTCTCATTGTCTTTCAACAACATACTAGTTCCTTAAGGAAAGCAAAGATTGTGCTTAACTGGTGGTTTGATTTAATGTTTACAAATCTCTCTGATCTACAAATATACTATCCAAGTCTCTCTCTCTCTCTTTTTTTTTTTTTTTTTTTTGTCTTGTTCTATAGGTTCCCGAGGCTCTGGTTTGCTTTTCTTTCTGTTTTTGTTTTTCCAATCTTTTTTTCTGTCTTGTTCAGAACTGGATTCTTTCTATTGATCGATCACCAAGTTCACTGGCTTGTTTCTCTATCATATCCATTCTGCTGCTGAGTCTACCTAGCGAATTTTTAAAAATTCTGGCCATTGTATTTTTCTGTTCTTAATTTCTACTTGGTTCTTTCTTACAGCTTTTATTTCTTTGCTGAGAGTTTCTACTAATTTCAAGAAGGCTTGGCTGTATTTCTTAAAGCTTGGTTATAATAGCTGCTTTAAAGTCTCTGTCAGATCATTCTAACATCTACCCCTTCTCAGAGTTGGTATCTGCTGATTTCCTTTTCTCTCTAATGTTAATTTTTTTTTCTGGTTTTTCAAATGCTGAGTAAGTTTGGATTGTACCCTGGACATTTTGTATATTATATTATGAGACTTCTAGGTCTTGTTTAAACCTAAGAGGAAGGTTGACTCTTGCTTATTTTAGTAGATAATCAACTAGGTTAAAGTTCAGGCTAAAAATTTGAATCTGCCTTCTGTGGGCTCAGATTACAGTGCCAGTCCAGCTTTCAGAGTGTTGACTGTACTGTGTAGATGTGTCCTGCATGGATGCGAGAGTACTACTCTGGGACCCAGGCGATGCTTGACCCTGTAGTTCAGTTCTCAAAGCCTGTATACTGTTTAGTGTCAGATTCATATAGTTTGAAAGGGAACCCAGAAATTCATACACAGCTTTAGAGGGGCATTCCTTTGACCTCCCTTCTTTCTACAGTCTCCCCAACTCTTTCTGGCTTTCAGGGGCCTCTCTTCTCAGGCCTCCAGCCAGAAAGCTGAGGCTTCATTTCCCCGTTCTGGCCATGAACTTCCCTCCATTGTTTCTGTCTGCAGGGCCAAGCTGTGAGAGCACAGAGAAAGAATAAAAGCAATGAGGCTTCACCCCACACACTTAGGACCTCAGATGTTCCGGTAAGAAAGAAGAATTGCCTCCCTTAGACTGTTAGGCACCACTGTGGTCACTGTGCTGCAGCTGGAGCTTGCCTAGGAATAGGATGTGGAAGAAGAGGGGAAAAAAATAGAGAATTTTCCCATTCTCTCTGATTTGAAGAAGCCATTTTCCTGCTCCTCATACAAAAACAGAGAGGAGTTCTCTTAGTTTTTGCTTCCACACCCAGAGTGCACTTCTGGGTTTGGTACTACTTTTGAGTACAAACCTCGTGATACCAGAGAAAAACGAAAAGGGAAACCTCTCACCACCAATTTGGTGGCGCTTCAAATGCTGGTCTCTTTCCCGATCTACACGTTGGCATTTACTTTTAAGAACCTTCAGATAGCTGCTTCGTGCACTGTGTTCTGGATTTCTCCTTTCTTCTAGCTGCAGAGACAGGATGTTTACTTCATCTTCTTCAGAACCAGAACTCTCAAATCTCATTCTTTATACAACATTTCTATGTATCAGACTGTTGTAACGCATGTTGACATGCAAATGTGCTATATTCCACATTTTAACATAAAGAAAAGCATCAATGTGCTCATTAGAGCTGAGAACTAACTTCATTTTTATTCATCCCTCCAGATAAAGTTTCTCTTGCCTTTTAATTGAAGAATATTTTGAGATTGTAAAGTAAGTTATTAGAAAACTTACAAATTGCAATTACTGACCTACAGACATCTGGCTTTTCTTGATACAGTACAACCTAAACATTCTAAAAAAGTAGATGCTGAAACTTACAAAAGACTGCAATTGTCATCAGTCACTAGCAATTTCACATTTCTGTGTTCTGCAAGCATTTCCATTTTCATTGATTAAATGCATAGTATAACATATCATACTTACAAAAATAAATTTTGATGTTAAAATGCCCATTTATCTGTTAAAAATGTTGGTTTCTTATCAGATTTTGACGATGGTCTTCTGCTACAAACATAAAGATGATTTTTAAAACAGTTTGGAAAGCCATGGCCCTAGAATGGGATGGTTTTGTTCAGACTCAGTATGTTCATCTCTCCCACAAGTACACACAATCCCTCACACAAACACAGGTACATACAGAGAGAGTCAAGATTTCTGTAAAGAAAATATATTTTCACTAGTTACTGAGTACGTCTTTAATCACTTCTGTGCATGGAAACCAAATGGCTCTAAGTGTTTTCTCAAGCTGAACGGAACCCATCATTCCTTTCAGCCAGGTCCTTGGCACAACAAACACGCACGGGGTGGGTGGGGGACTCAGGGTTCACGGAAATGGCAACGTTGTAAACAAACTACCTTCAAGCCTAGGTGAATAGGTCGATGAAAGATTAATCATGCGCTTCCTGCGGTAATTCCTTTGGTAGGAACTTCTATATGGTGGAAAGAAAAATGACAGTCAAGCTGTATTACCCAAAAATGGCATGAGATGCAGGTGGTGTGCTTGACACAGATGAAGGTCATGGAATTGGATTTTCTTAATGCATCTCAGGTTGTTTCCTCATCTCTGTCTAAATGCTGGGTCGTGTGCTCTGAAAATGCTCTCCTGTGGATTTAGACTTGAATTATGCCTGGTAACTCTCAGAAGGACAGGGTCAAATATCTGGGAGGTAAATGCAGGCTCTTTCTTCACGTGTCACATGGCCACGTCCCCTTTGCTGGAAAATAAACAGGTTGACGATCACTCTGTCCACCGGTGTGAAGTATGGACACAGAGGGAGCATTTATCTTCCCAATCGACCTTTATCCAGGACGAAGCCCCGTTCCTGCCTTGCATCAAAGTCACCTACTTACACACACATTTCTTCGGGAGTCAGAGCCTTTGCCTAAGAGGGGCGAAGTGAGCTGACTCAGGAAGAGAAAACTGGAGAGAGAACTGGCAGGTACTCCGGTTAGCATTTCCTGAAGACTTTCGGACAATCGTTCTTTGCTTCCCTTCTCTCCTCATGAGAGCACACAGTCCTAATAGCATTTACGGAGCTTGATCATAGGTGGTAAGTGCAGAAAATAGACACCTTTGTATGCTACACTTCAAGTTAAAATTTGATATTGGTCCAGCTGCAGATAATGAAAGATGCTGTCAATTTGGAATAGAATCTAATTGTTCACTATCGTCCTCTCCCTCTCTGTGAAAGCATCCTGTTTGTTAGATTATGTATCTAATAACCCTCTTCAAGCAATTTTACACAAATACAACTGTTTTACCCCCTAATTTCTAGACCAGTGGCCATAAAATAACTTGGGTCAGAGAAAATCTCTGTGGGAATGGCATTGGGGCTGCTTGGTGGAACAGGGGTGCTGAGGGGCCAGAGAAGGGCTGGAGGGGCCTGGGAGCCCATGGGGCAGGAGGTACCAAGGCGGGGAATTCTGTAACACCAAGTAAGGCCCAGTCTGTTATCCTAACAGCCTCATTTCAGAGGAGTTCCCTTGTCTTGTTTGTTTAGGAATTCTATCTAAGTGGACGTTTTTACTGAACATTTGCCTAGTGAACATTTAGCTCAACTATGCAACAGGTACCATGCTAAGTTCTGGGCATTAAGTGAATAAGTGAAGTAAGACCTGGGGCTTGCATTCAACAAGCTTAGCCTTGTAATACACAATTTAAAGCATGCATGGGGACACACAGAGGGGTGTCTTGCCCAAATAGACATTCCAGGAAGCCTTTTCAAGAATAGTGGTGTGTTTGAAGAGAGTCTGGAAGGTGACTGGGTTGGCGGAGTGAGGAAATTCCTGATATAGTGAAGAGCTTTTGTGTAACTCACACTGGGAACAGCAAATACTTCATGGAAACTGAAGAAGTACCGTGAGGTGAGAGTGTACAGGGTGTTCATGGGAGGGTGATGGTAATGAGAATGAAAAAGAACTCAGGGGCCAGATCATAAAGAGAGGATGGTCTTAGGCAACGAATGGGTAATACTGAACATTTCTAAGTGGAGAATGCCTTGAGAGGGTGTGCATTTCCCAAAGATCCACTCAGCAGCAGTAGAAGGGGCAGTGCCAGCAGCAGAGAGGCCCCTCAAGGGTGTCACAGAAATCCAGGCAAGAAAAGGTGTTGGTGTGGATGAAAGAGAAACTGTGCAGATGCAGAAGTGAAGAGAGATCTGGGAATTTTTAAGGAGGAAGCATTTGTTTGACTTTTTAACATCTTCTTTGGGGTGTTGTGAGAGAGAAACAAATCAATCATGACACAGGTATTGGGGTTGGAAGGTAGAACCAATACCTGAGATAGAAAACACTAGAGAAGAAGCATGTTTTTAAGCTGTAACATCATTTTTTAATGTGAGATTTATTGAGGTATACTTTACATGCAATAAATTCACCCATCTCATATGTATGTTCTATGAGTTTTGACAAACATATATAGTCGTGTGACTTCCACTGTCAAGATATAGAATATTTTTATCACTCAATAAAGTATCCTTATACTTTGTTGAAGTCCCTCCTTTTCTCCTACCCCAGACCTTGGAAACCCATTGATCTGATTTCTGTCCTTACAGTTTTGCCTTTCCAGAATTTCCTATACTTGGAATCATATAGTATGTGATATTTTGTGTGACTTTTTAAAAATGTGGCATAATGCTTTTGAGATTCATCCATATTGCTGCTTGTATCTGTAGTTTGCTCTTTTATATTGCAGGGTAATAGTACAATGTATGTGCCATAAGTTGTTCATCCATGTACTGGTTGATGGACACTTGGGTTGTTTCCAGTTTGGAACTATTATAAATATTTAAGTCTTTGTATTTCTCAGGAGTAAAGATGGAGGAGTGGATTTCTGGACTGTATGGGAAGTATATATTAACATCACAAGAAACTCCCAAACTTTTCCACAGTGCCTGTATCATTTTGCATCCCCTCTGGCAACGTAGGAGAGTTCCAGTTAGTTTGCATCTTCACCAGCACTTGGTATTATTTGGTTTTTTTTTTTTTTCCTTTTAGCCATTTTAATAGGTGTGTAATGGCATCTCATTGTGGCTTTAATTTGCATTTCCCTAACGAGTAATGATGCTGAACATCTTGTTATGTGCTTATAAGTTCATATATTTGATGAAGTGTCTATTCAAATTATTTGCCCCTTTTCTTATTGGGTTATTTGTCTTATTAATGAATTGTGAGAGTCTTTGTGTATTCTCAATACAAATGCATTATCACATGTATTTTTTGCAAATATTTTCTCCCAGTCTGTAGTTTTGTTGTGTTTTGTTTTTTAATTTTTCTAACAATGCTTTCAAAGAGAGAAGTACTTAGTTTGAGGAAATTTAACTTATCTAACTTTTCTTTTATAGTTCATGTTTTTTGTATCTTATCTAAGAAATCACCGCCTTAACCAAAGCTTCAAAAATTTTGTCCGGTGTTTTCTTCCAGATGTTTTGATACTTGTCTTATATTTTAAGTCTATGATCCATTTTAAGTTAATTTTTTATATTGTGTAAGGTATGGATTCACTTATTTATTTGTGATGCTCAATTGTGTCAGTCCCGTTTCTTGAGAATTAAGAAGTCAGTTTTAATGGAAAAAAAAATAAGTTTGTTCAAGCCATGCAGTCTGAAACTAAGAAAGAGATTGCTATAAAGATTTGAAATCAGGTCTTTGTGGTATTTGAACACATTAGATATGTTCAGCCCTCTAATTAAAAAGGGTCTGACTAGTAAAGAGAGAAACTGAAAAATCAGTATGGAGAAGCAGGATAGAATTTCTTTGAGCAAAAATATCAATTAAAATATCAATTAAAAATAGGGGTTGGTATCTTAGCACTTCAATCCTACTATCCACCCCTTTTATGACGTATATTTACCGGAGAGGAAGGAATGAGAGTCAAGGCTACAGTCTGGAGGCTATTGCAAAAGACTGAAACAATTGTGATGACCTAAACTAGGGCAGCAAAGGTATTTTTAAAAACCCAAAAATTTTTTAAAAGAATAAATAAAAACCCCAGATAATGCATATTGCATGTGAATATACTTTCTTAGGTACACACATGGGGATATAGACACACATCACAGATTCAAGTCTTAAGAAAGAAGAAAAATTGCTCATCACTGGTAATTTTTCCTATGAACAGGTCTTATATAGTTTACAGGCCTATGGTATTCACTATTAATATTTAAGCATCACATTCCATTCTTTATGATAGACTATAGTGCAAGCATAAAGTTGTCACCATCCGTTGCATCTAACAATAGCTAGTAGATCTATATACAAATGCCCCCAAACCCTCTCTCACATTGTTCAGAATCTTTCATCACCTTGCCTATATACCAACAGTGTATAAGAGTTTCCTTGTCTGCCCTTGAAGGTGGACCTGTATGAATATACCAACCCTTTCTCTTAACCCTGGCTTTCAGAGTATCCAGAAGGTAGGAACCTCCGAAAGGAATCTCAGGGAGGGTGGATTCAGTAGCCTCTCTATTCCTGGCTGGCACCCTCCAACATTGCTTGGTTTAGAACAGGGCTTCAAAACCTTGTATGTTTCATGGTCCTCTTTGGCAATTCAGTGAGGTGTATAGACACCTTTTCAGATTAATATTTTTAAACACATGAAGTAAAATACACAAAGCTACAAAGAAAATCAAGCATATTGAAATATAGTTTTATATTTGTACATCTACATTTTAGTTATATGTACTAGAATTTACAGACATAGTTATATGTTTGTCATACAGCAATATATATGTTTCTTTATTAACACACTAAATATCAAGATAATGAGATATAGCAAGTTGAGGTTACATTTTCTTTTTTTAAAAAAGGCATGTCCGGGCTCGGTGGCTCAGCCTATAATCCCGCGCCTTTGGGAGGCTGAGGTGAGCCGATTGCCTGAGCCCGCGGGTTCGAGACCCGCCTGGGCAGCGAGACCTCATCTCTACAATAAATCAAAAA
>NW_007014399.1:0-33828 GCF_000164805.1 Carlito syrichta
GAAACGTAATTGTACACCTAACCCTTAACTGTACCCCCACAAAACCATAATAAAAAATACTGATTAATGAAAAAAAAAACTGATCATCTGGTGTGCGGCTATTCTACAAAGTGAACATTTAAACTGAAGGCCAGGGTGATCTCCACTATGTAAGTGGATCTACCATTGGGATCCATTGTTGCTGTGCTTCACTGATGGTGACAATGAGGCTACAAAACATGAACATTTGCACACAAGGAGCTTTCTCAGGCGGCTCCTAGAATCCTGGGATCATGACCACAGGGGACCTCCATGGTTCGTAATTTCTCAGATAACAAGAGGTTCTGCCTCACCTATCCCTTCCCTACCCCAGGTCTGGGATAGGCCACTTATGGCATCCCCTTTGGTGGGAGATAGTCTTTGGAGAACATGTTTGGGATGCTGGCTCATGCATGCTCCCCATTTGAATAAGGCAATGGAAGCCACCAGCCCAGATGACCCTGCAAACATGATGCCAGATTAAAGGGGGCTGGGATGCTCCCAAGGTCACCTTATAAGATGAAGCTGGCATTTCCCAGGAGTCCTGTCAGGCCTCACTGTCCAGGCCCATTCCAGCAAGGACACCCCAGGGAAGGTGGAGCTGAGAACAATGGAGTCAGGGACAGGTTCATGGGAAGGTTCCCACAACAAAGAACTCCAGGGCAAAAGGTCTTGTCCTTCAGGAAGGAAGACACCCACTTTCAGCTCATGGTTTCAGCAAGGAATCAGGATGGTATCAGCTTTACAGGGAAGCTGTAATATACTTCCATGGAAAGTCACTCCTTAGTGATAAAAATGCCCACCAATAAACTCACTCCAATGCCTGGGTGATGGTTTGATGGCAAAACAAATCCAAGACACTGACGACCCTCAGGAACTTGTGTTTCCAGGGTGACACCCAGCATCACACAATGTCACCCATACCATTATTCGTGGGGTATGGGTGAGAACTGTGAGGACTCATTGCTAAGTAGACAACACCAGAAGCAGGGACATGAGCTTCCTCATTCACAGCTGCAGGTGGGGACTAGAGGTGACACAGGGAGGGGATTTTGTATGAGACTGTGTCACAGTGTTGGGTGTTCGATGAAGGGACCAAGGTGACTGTCCTAGGTAAGTGTCTTCTTTCCAATCCTTCCCTCTTCTCCCCAGTGTTTGGGCCTATTTTTAAAAACATTTTTGTTGTTTTCTCTCTATCTTGTGTCAGCCTGTGGTCAAGCATTCTCCCTGATCCCAACCCCTGGGGCAAGAATCTCTCCCCACCCTGTTCAGACACCTGCTTGCCTCAGTTGGTAACTGTAACCCTTACCTCTGACCTCAAAGGCAAGGACTGAATGGGTTGACCTTCTGAAACTTCTCTGTCTGTCTGTCTTTCTGTCTGTGAGTGGGTCATTGGATCTTCAGGATTTATTTGCTCTGTACTGTCCTCCTCATGTGGGCCCAGTCTGCTTGAGTCACTTTATTGAGGGGAAATGGAGGATCCATTTTACAAGGGCATTGAAGAAGTGACCACCTGGGAGACTTTAGAAAGGCCTAAAAACCTTGAGTGCCACTGCTGGAGAGCTAAAGGTCAGAGGATTATGGTCAAGTCCCCCAGGCTGAGGGACTTTGGATCCAGGACAGAAAAAGGTAGGAGGTGGAAGAGCCTCTGCAGGATTCCATAGGCTGCCACAGAGAAAGCCCTGAGTTGACCTTGTACTCAGGAAACTCAGCCAGGAGGGAGGAAGGAGAAGAAGGCCCTGAACTCAAGAGATCCAGTAGAGAAGTCACCTAAGGATTGGAATTCAGGAAGGTGGGTTACTGGGACTCTGCAGGACATACCCCAAGAAGCAGGATTCCCTGAGTTTACTGATCCCAAAGCATGATCTTAAGATCAAAGACATAAATGCTACTAATCAACCCATAGACACAGGGACTCTTAACATGAATTTCAACAACTAAAGACCAGGACAGGCAGATAGACTCACTCAGATGGTCAAAGGTCCTACTGCAGAGATTCCAGAAAAAAGAACTGAGTAAAAACAGAACCCTAAGCTTAGACCCAGAGCATGCACAGCAGATATGTTGGGTAAGAAAAGCCCCCAGAGTGAATCTAACAGGAGACTCAGAGTACTCAGGGGACAGATGCTCAGCTCCAGGTAGACCAGGTCAGGATATGAGGAGGAGGCAGGAGGAAGCAGCTGAGGGCCCGCTGTCTGTACAGGAAGCCAAAATCTAGAGGGTCTCAAAACAGGTCATGGGTAGGCAGGTTCCAGGGTTCTTAAAACTGACATAGAGTGGTTTTAGGAACACCTGACTCACTGTCCAGAAGACACTTTGAGCCATATGAAGGGTCTTGAACTGGCATAGAGGGCCAGACCCCTCCTTACACACAGAGACCAAAGCTTCCCATGTGGAAACCAAGACTGAACTCCTGTTCTTCCCTGAACCCCACAGGACAGCCCAAGGCCACCCCCTCAGTCACTCTGTTCCCACCATCCTCTGAGGAGCTCCAAACCAACAAAGACACAATGGCGTGTCTCATGAGCAACTTCTACCCAGACACAGTGACAGTGACCTGGAAGGCAGATGACTTGCCTGTCAGGTGTGGAGACCACCAAACCCTCCAAACAGAGCACAACAAGTATGCGGCCAGCAGCTACCTGACCATGATACCTGACCAATATAGAATTGGAAAGGTATTCAGCTGAGAAGTCACACATGAAGGAAGCACTGTGGTGAAGACAGTGGTCCCTGTATAGTGTTCTTAGACTCTGGCCCTCCCCCGACCCATGGAAACCTAGAGCTTGGGAGCCCAGGGGAAGAGTCTTCCCCCATGGCAGATTGTCAGCCTTTCTTCCTGCACTCAATAACCCTCAATAAAAATCCTCATTGTCAATCAGAAATTCCAGGCTTTGTTCATTGTTGTTTATATACTTTCCATTCTACATTTAACCATATTCAAAGGTGAACATAATCCTTTGATCTGGGGACAAAGCAGCCATGAAAATCACCCTGATGTTTCTCTGAGGGATACTTTTACTGTCATTCGACAATCACTAAATGTTCCAAAACAAGGGAAAGACCATCATAAAGACCCAGACTTGCCCATTCTTTCTTACCTCTCTCCTGTGCTTCCTGCAGCACTGTGTACAAGTCCACTTCTGGATCCTAGGGTACAAACACTCCTTCCATCACCGTGGCCCCCAGAAGAATGGCTGAGCACCCTTCCCTGTTTTCTTGGGCCCTCACAGTGGGTATCTCCCCTGTGCTTCCTGCCACAATGTGTGCAGGTTTACTTCTGGCAAATATGATATAAAAATTCTTTCCATATCCATGGCCCCAAGCAGATTGTCTATGTTTCCATTCCTATTAATATGGGCCCTCAAAGTAGGCATCATCCTTCACTCAAGATGTTCTTCCATCTCCCCCTATAATTCTATACACTCCACACTTGTAAATCTCTCTCCATCAAAACCTAGAGCACTGCCCTTTCCAGAGGTGCCCACCTTGTTCCTGTCTCCCCATGGTCCCTGTCCTCTGTCCCCATAGGCCCTCTTCTAAGCCTCACTGACAGTAGATCACACTTGGACCCTGGTCACTCACCCAGCAAAACCCCTTGGGACCTTATTGTTGTATACATCACGGGGTGTCCGACCTGTATTCAAGGACACTGGAGGGCAGTGATCAGACCACGGGTTTTCAACAGGCTCATGAGTTCAAAGTCAAGTGGCAGATGCCTGAATTCTACCATGGGTGTCAGCTGACACTTGGTCTTAAGAATGCAGTGAGGGAATTGATCTCTATACACACACAAATATACACACACACACCTGCATGCATGTCCATATTGGGCATCTTCCTGGTGGAAGACACTGCAGTAGTATTCGCGTTGGGACAGGATCAAAGAGAATTCAGGGATCTACAGTACCTAAACTTTGAACCTGTGGGGCTGGTTCTGACATGGGGGAGGAGCAAGATTACCTGCCCAAGTCCAGTGAGACAGGAGACAGGAGGAAGGGATTCTGGAAAAGGAGGAAGGGATTCTAGAAAAGGAGGAAGGGATTCTGGAAAAGGAGCAACAGGCAGAGCTCAGAGGTGAGTGGAAGCACCTGTTATGGGGGATACTGTGGGGTGGGCAGAGTGGCATTTGTGTGTCACAGGTGAAAGCTCTGCAGGTAATGAGCCCAAACCAGGATAAACCCCCAGACCTTGTATGTCCAAGCTCCTTTCTGAAATGCCCATCCAATGTTGGTGCTGTGTGTGTTCCCAAGCTATTGTGTACTCTCTCCTGGTGACACTGGGCATGGGTGCCTGTGTTTTCTGTAAGTTTAGGGGGACAGCAGAGATACCACCACTTTAGAGTTCAGGGAGGAAGCTGTACTGGCAGTGGAACCCACGACACCTTCTCCACTATGAGGAGCTCCATGTGGGCCATTCCAGCTCTAATCATGCATGCCCAGCCTGCAGAGAGGCTGCTGCTTTGTGGACTCTGAAGGCGAACATGAGCAGTGACCATATACTGTGTCTTCAGGACAGCCAAGCATAGGATGGGAGCACTCAAACTCAGATCTTGCAGTGGAATCTGTTTCCCTGGGATCAATGTTATCCTTCCCACCACCCACAACTCCTATTCAAAACCCATCCTAGGACCCTCCTCACAGAATACAACTCTTCAAAAAGGTCACAGCTTCAACATCCCAGTATTGTAATTTCTTTCACAAGCTTCTCCATCTCATTCAGACACCAGCTGATGCAGGCTACAGGGTCCCTACTCAGGAATGCAGTGACCTAGGAAACAGGTTCTACATATTTCTCAACTCCTCCCATAATGATGGTGAATGGATGCCTAAGCCCTGGATGAAGAGATGGTCTGGTCTGTGGGAGGCGATGCTTTCACCCATCCCTGGCTCCACCAGCCCATGTGAAAAGGAGGCTGGATCCTAGGGCCCCTGAGCAGCTGCAGGGGGATTGGGTGGGGTGTATGGGGGTTGAGTCACGGTGTTATGTGTTCAGCAGTGGCATCAGGTTAACCATCCTTTTTCTCTCTTCTTTGGGGATACAAGATGAATACTTGGGAAAATATTTTTCTCCTCTCTGTTTTGTCTAGGGCAGAGGTCTGAATCTCTCTGGGATCTGCAATCCTAGTCCCTCTAGCCTGTCTAGTCTTCTCAGGCACCTGATCAAGGCGGGAAAGGAAGATCCCAGTGACTCTTCCTGCTCCCCGCTCAAGGGAGCTCTCGCTCTCTCTCTATGAGGGATATTCCGCTGTGGATTCTGGGATATTCTACTCCCTCCCTCAGAGTTTCCAGGCCCACAGGGACCAGTAGAACAGATGACTGGGTTTTGTGCACTAGGGCCACAAATTTGCGAAGGAGGCAGGGACAACTCAGCTCTCCTGGGTTCTGTCCCATGTGGTCCCAGCTATGGGGTGTCTTTATACAGGATAAGGAAAGGCCTTTGATTGGGGACATGGAGAGATAAAGGGGGAAAAGGGAGGGGGGCAGAGATGGAGGAAGAATGTCCTGTGTGAAGTCAGTCCCAGGGACCTGGATTCCTCTTCTTCCCCCAGGACAGGCAGGTTGCCTTTGACTGTATGCTCTCAGGACTCTCAGGCACAAAGGTCGGCATATCTGCATCCCAATTAAGAGAAGAGACTCCAAGCAGATGCTGATGGGAGGGACTCCTGATAGACACAGATGACAGGGACCTATCCAGGCAGTATGATGTCCTAGGACAACTAGACCCCAAGTATATCTTATGAAAGGAAACATCTTGGAACAAACACAGAGCCACACAGGGAACCCATAGAACTACAGGTCTCCCATGTAACAGGCTTCAGAATGTCTCCCACTGCCCATCAGAGGTCTCTATGGAAAGGCAGGGAGGGGTCCGGAATGGTGTGTCAGGGCACATGTGAGAAACAAACCCACTCCCGTAAAGGGAAGAAATTTTGGCAACAGGACAGACAAACACCTTCCAAAACAGATACACAGGAGTGCCCCTAAAGGAGCTGTTCATACAGAGAAGTTCCCTGAGGACAGTTAGGTCCCAGGGATTAGACCAGCCAGTACTGGGAGAGCACAGGTGGGTAATGAGGAGGTGGGAACTTATAAGAGAAGCTCCAGTCAAAGAAGACCGAAACCCCCTTCAGTCTCAGGCTCTGAGTCATCTCCCATCAGGAGGTGAGTGTCTCCACCCTCCAATACCTAACCTCAGTCTAGCAAGGCCTAGACTGAGGTTCATGCCCTGGGCTGTACCCAAATCAAAACTGAGATCAGGAACCCCAAGTGGACAGCAGACCTCTGACCTCCTGCCCCTCCCCAAACCCACAGGTCAGCCCAAGTCCACCCCTTCGGTCACTCTGTTCCCTCCATCATCTGAGGAGATGCAAACCAACAAGGCCACAACTGTGTGTCTCATAAAAGACATCTATCCAGGCACCGTGTCTGTGAACTGGAAGGTAGACAGCACTCCCATCACTCAGGGAGTGGAGACCACCAAGCCCTCCAAACACAGCAACAAGTACGTGGCCAGCAGCTACCTGTTCCTGACACCCAACCAGTGGAAATCTCACAGCACCTACAGCTGCCAGGCCACACACGAAGGGAGCATCCTGGAGAAGACGGTGACCCCTGCACAGTGTTCTTAGGTCCCAGCCCTTCCCTCACCCATGGGATTCTAGAGCTTGGGATCCTAGGAAAAAGATTTCCTCCCACGCAAAGTCTTCCAGCTTTTCTCCCTGCACCCATTAAATCCTCAATAAATATCCTCATTGGCAATCAGATAATCTGCTCTTGTCATTGGTTTGCTCATTTTCCATCCTAAATTGGACCAAACTGAAAGATGAACAGATTCCTTTTAGCCTTGTGGAGAAAGGGACAGGGAAAAGATTCTGAAAATTTGGAGGAGATAGCTTCACTATCACTCTGAAAGGCCCAGAGAATATTTCAGAACAGAGCAATGGGGCAACAGGATCCAGCGTTGCCTGTCTTCCCATACGTGCTGTTCTTGTGTGGACATGTCCACATCAAGCTGCATGGGATGACCTTTCCTGGCTCCCCATGGCCTCCAGAAGAATGAGCTTCCTCCCTGAAATCTTGGGCCTCACACTCTAGACAGTGTTCCCTTCTCAAAATGCCCTTCTCTCTCAGGACTGAGGAACCCCTTGAGTTCATGGGTCTAGTATCTCTCCCTCTTGGAGGCCCACCCAGTTTCTGCCTTTCTGGACACTGCCTTTTGTCCTGAAAGCCCTCCTGGAGTAGGAACTTACTGGACCCTCCCCTTCTTGACCCTGGACACTTACCCCACATGCCTTTCCTGGGTGCCCTCGTCCCTCGTGTGTCACAAGTGTCCCAGCTGGAGTCAAGGACCCCAGGAGCAAAGGTCAGCTCTGCTCTCTCCCTTTCCCTTAGTGGCCAGTCCACAACTGACCTCACCTTGAATACCTAATATTCAACGGTCCATGGAGGTCAGTGGGGCTGAGGAGATAATAGTCAAGAGTCAGATTCTGGGCTGATCCCATAGACAAGTCTGGAAACCCGTTCCAATTTTTGGAGCTCTCTGTGGGGAACATAAGAACACAGAAAATGACTGTCCCAGGATATAGCACAGGGTGGGGGCCTGAGTTCAGATATAAACACACACAAACACACACCATACATTCACAAACAAAAACACACATACATACATGACACATACGAATTCACAGACATAATCATGCTGGGCACACATTCCCACGTGAATTCAAGAATTTAAACATACACAACCATAGCATACTCATGTATTCACAAATATAAACTTGTCTTGATGGGAGATGGACTCACACACAGGTGAGTGCTGCATACAACCATTGCCATGATGGGCACTCTTCCAGGGATCATGATAGACATGCAGAACTCTCCAGGGCCATGGATCTCCACAGGGGCTAACTTTTTCTTTCCTATGGCATAAACAGGCCTCTCACTTCCTCCTGGTAACAGTCCCATTAAGCTGAGCTTGAACATACAACCTCTTCCAGGACAGACTCTAGCAGGGGCCCCAGCCTTGATGTGCAGACAGATCGCCTCCCTCTCCCATGCTTGGTGGGGGATGGACTCCTAGACCCAAATAAAGAGTGCTTCTATGTGAGGAGGACCACCTCTTTATCCTCCATTCCCCAGACCTGCCCTGTGACTCGGGGTGGCTGACCCTGGGCCTCCCAAGCAGCTGCTGGGGGAGCCTGGGTGAGGTGTTAGGAGGGTTGTGTGCATGACTATCTCTATGTTCGGAGGAGACGTCCTGTTGACTGTCTTCTGTGAATCACCCCTCTCCCTGTTTGGGACCCTGAGTGAACTGTGTGAAGACTTTTCTCTTCTGTCTCAGTTGGGCTGAGGTCTAAGCCTGTCTGGAGGTCTATAAATTTCCTCACTCCTTGTCTGAACTTTCACCAAATCCAGCCTGACTCCAACCTGGCCCCTCCTGGTTGCGGCAGGAAGGGACAATCCTACAGATTCCTTCCTGCCCTCTGCTCAGGCTTACTGTGATCCCAGGCTCTCTCTCCTTGGATATTCTTCTCTGTTCTCTGAATGTCCACTCCCTTCATCAAGATCTCTGGTCCCAGGGGCCCAGGGGAACAGGAGGCTGGGATGTGGGAAAGATGCTAGGAACAGTCTCCCAGCGTTCTGCCCTCCATGGGGCCCAGCTATGAGGTTACTTTACACACCTTGATGGGAGGCCATTGACTGGGGACATGGAGAGATGAGGGAGGAAATGGGAAGGGGACGATGATGGAGGAAGTATGTCCTGTGAGAAGGTGGCCCCAAGATGCTGGGTTCCTCCTCCTCCTCCAGGCAGAATACCATGGAGAGAGTTGGTCTCCAGACATGCAGGCTTTAAAGTTGATGCCTACCAATCTCACCCATGGAGGAATACCCCAGAGCAGATACCCAGGAAAGAGACATCTGATAGCGATAGGTGACAGGGACAGTTGGTTATGCCACAGAAAAAAAAACTCATTGGAGAAACAGATCCTCCCATAGAATTTCCCATGATGGGGAGTCTGTAGAGTAAGGACAAACTCAGGTTCAGAGCTGGAAGAAAAAAAACCTCAAACAGAGGCCCTCAGTCCATTGTACTCCTTGAAATATAGCCCCTACTACTGACACCCCATGCCACAAGGTAGCCCTGTAGGGAGGTGCGATTGGGGCTGCAATGTTGGTGGCTGTGGGTGTGTGACAAGAAATTCCTTCCCTGTGAGAGAGAAGAGCCTGGACCAAGGACAGGTAGACATTCTCAGAAACCAATGAGCACAGGAAGAACTGGTGGAAGATGTTCAGGCATACATGCCAAAACAGACAAATACCAGAGGGGATTTGGGATCCCATATTCAGTTTCATCCAGTGTTGGGGGAGAAGAGACAAGGTTGATGGGTGATGAAGATGCATGAGGAAAAAAAACAGATCCAAGGATGCCTGCAACTTCCCAAGAGATGGGCACAGGGAGTATCCCACTAGAAAGTCATTGTTTCCCCCACCCTTCACTGACCTGACCTCAGTCTAGCAAGGGCCCAGCTTGAGGTCCCTATCCTAGACCTTAGCCTTGTACCCAGTTCATCTGACATCAGAAACACTAGGCCTCTGACATCCTGCCCATCCTCTACCCCTACAAGTCAGCACAATGCTTGGGAGGCCAGGGTCAGCCACCCCTAGTCACAGGGCAGGTCTGGGGAATGGAGGATAAAGAGGTGGTCCTCCTCACATAGAAGCACTCTTTATTTGGGTCTAGGAGTCCTCTGTCACTCTGTTCTCATGCTCCTCTGAGGAAGACCAAGTCAGCAAAGTCATACTGGTGTGTTTCATGAGTGACTACTCCCCAGCAGTCATGATTGTGGCCTGGAAGGCAGATGGTACCTTTGTCATCTAGGGCATGTAGACCGCCAAGCCCTCCAAACAGAGCAGCAAGGACGTGGCCAGCAGCTACCTGACCCTGACACCCGAACAGTGTAAATCTCACCGCAATTACAGCTGCCAGGTCATGCATGAAGGAAGTACCATGGACCAGACAGTGGCCCATGCACAGTGTTCTTAGTTCCAGCCCTCCTATGATGCATGGGACCTTGGAGCTCAGGATCCCAGTGGAGGGGTCTCCCTTCACTCAAGTGATCCAGCCCTTCTCCCTGCAACCAATAAACTCTCAATAAATATTCTCATGGTCAATCAGAAACCCTCCCCATCTCATTATTTCTTGTCTCATATTTGACTTGACATTCTTCCTGGGTTCTCAGAGGTGTGGGGGTTCCTGCACCCAGTGGAGAAGTTGCCCCAGGGAGAGGCAAACAGGCTCCCTGGGCATCTCCCCAGGAAACAGTCCAAGGCATGAGAAGTCTGGTCATCAAATATCAGTCTCTGTGACCACTCCTTTCCCCCTGCCTTCTCCCAGCAGGATCCCCACTCCCTACCTCCTTCCTGGATGGAGTTCTCCTGACTGGGCCTGCAAATATGCCCTCTGGCCCTGCCCTGGTCTACAGCCTCTGTCTACCCTGAGTCCTCTCTCCTCAGACTAGAAACCCCACTCTGGGACTGGATACCCTCTGCTCCCAGCCTTTGTTCCTAAAATGCCCTCCTCTCTCTCTGTGCAGCTCAGTTCCGCCCTCTCTCCCCCTCTCCTAGTCACTCCTAAGAGCTGGGCTGTCCAGGAAACACCAGCACTGTCAACCTCACAAGCTCTTAAATTCAGGACCCACCTCAATTCTTCACCAATATGAAATTCAGAGATGTGAAAGTAATGTGAGGAAACCATGAAGGAAATTCACACAACAGATCTGTAAGAGGCTCAGAACACTTGTCAGAGATAAGCTCTGAGCTGCCTGGGAACTTTTCAAGGAGGGAAATAGGAGCTTCATTGTTTCTAGGAGATTGAGCAAAGTTTTGCTGGAGGCTTCTTATACCACAATTTAAAAAGGGGGCATTTTTACCTAAGGCCTCAGTGTTGAGGGGAATTAGGCTCTGAGCACCAAAAAGCCTCAGGACGTAGCAATGACCCTGAGCCAGCTCATGGGAAGTTCTTACAGAAGCCTGCATGGAGCCCTTGATGCAGGTCCACTAATGTCATAATAACTTCCAGGTCACCATTGCTGAGGAGCAGGGGGAATTACATAGTAATAGTTCCCTATTTTTCCCACACAAATGTGGCTCAGCCAGGACAACTTCTGTCCCTAGATGTAGGGTAGGTCCTTGACATAAAACCTCAAAACCTTGCATCACCACACACCCAAGACCACTCACACCCCTGCTGATGTCCCCTTGGGTGCCCTCATGCCCCTAGGCAGTTCCCCACTTATGCCCATTCTCTGCCATGGGTAAGCCAAGGGAACAAAGTATTCTCTCAAGTATGTGATACAGAGAGTCACCTGCCATCTTCCTGGTGGGTGATACTTATGGGTAACATGTCTCCATTGAATCATGGACTCCAGCCTTAAAACCAGGTCCCACATCAGGATTTTCTCTGGGAGGCTCCCAGGATCTGGGCTCCAACCACTCACTGGGATGAAGGTGTAGGGAGAGAGGACACGACCCAGCCTACTCAGCCCTCATGGGTGGTTTCTGCTCTGAAAGGAGTTAAAGGGAGTAGAGGCAGTGGTCAGGCCTCTGTCAAATGGAGGAGTCTCTCCCTGGTCATCTGTTTGTGGCTCCTATAACAAATGATCACAAATTTAGTGGCTTACATCACGTGTTTAATATCTCACAGGTCTGCAGGTCAGAAGTCCAAAGTGAGTCCAGGGGGGCTAAAATCAAGGTGAGAGCAGGGCCACACTCCTTCTGCAGGCTCTGGAGGGATCCATTTCTCCACCTCTTCTAGATTTGAGAGGGCACCACCTCCCTGGCTCATAGCCCCTTCCTCCAACTTCAAAGCCAGCAGCATCTTCAGATCTCTCTAACTCTCCCTCTCTTTCCATCTCCTCTCCTTCTTCCTCTCACTCTGACCCTCCTGTCTCCTTCTTCCCTTACACAGACCCCAACTTGGACCCACTCATATAACCCAGGATAACCTCTCACCTCAGTCTCCTAAACACCATCACATCTGCAAAGTCCCTGTGGCCACACAGTGCAGTACATTGACAGGTTCCAGGATTGGAACTTGGCCATCCTTAGGGGACCCTTATACAGCCAACCATGGCTCCATTCCCAGCTTCCTGGGAATTCAGAAAAACCTTTCCATTTCTCTCGCTTTTTCTATGTCCTGCCTAGTCTGGTTTGGGCCATCCCAGGGACCTTCTCAGCCCAGGCCCAGCCCCTCCCTGGCCCTGGTCCCCTGTGGGCCCTTCTCCTCCTGGGATCCTGGGGAAGGAACTGTGAGTTTAGCCACAACCCTGAAGCATTTTTCTCTTGGACACCCCCTGAGGCTAAACATTCTCCAGGCGGATTGCCCTCAGAGGAAGATCCTGTTATTATTCACACCCTATGATACAGCACTACAACCCAGAAACAGAGTGATCTGCCAAGGTCACAGCAGAGACTCAAACCTGGGCCACCTTCAGACCTCACCTCCAAACCCAGGTGCCCAGCCACCCTCATCCCACCCTACCAGGCCCTCATGCTTTGTCCAGCTTCCTCCCGGTAAAGTTCAAAGTCCACTGGACCCACTGGACCCAGGCCCCCTCACCCCAGAATCTGTCACCTAAAGGGACAGGGTTACTGGAGCCAAAAACAGATAGAAGGAGGCAGGAATCATGAGTCATATCAGTCAACTTCCTCATGCCTGTTCTTCTTCCTCAGGATAAATCATCAAGGTCTGGGCACTCAGGGTAGAAGCCATCCCTTCTTTCCACAGACCACCCCTTGGAGGTCAGTCCCAGGCAGGTGGATCCCGCAGCTTAATTCCCCCAGTTCCTGATCCCAACTGTTCCCATAGAATTTAGGAATTCCCAGCAACATCTTTAGTCAGTGGGTGCTCTCCTGGAGAAGAAAGTGTGGAACTCTGGATCTGGGACCCTGGGAGAAGGTAGCCACAGTCTTTTTTGGGTTTCAGCACTGAGCATAGGATGTGCTTGAGGCTGGCAGTTGAGTGATGACATATGAGACTCCTGTTGTAGGACCTCAAATTCAGTCATATGTATCCAATGCACAGCTAAGACCCAAACAATGAGACAGCAGTGCTTGGAAACAGAGAAAGCTGTGTTCATTTTGGCCAAAGGGAGAAGGCAGGAGGGCAAGATCTCTCAAATCCATCTGAACACAAAGACAAAGCAGGAAATTTTGATGCAGCTAGGAAGTGAGGTGGAGGGGGAGATGTCAGGGGACCCAGGGAAAAGTTTGTTTCTTCAGTCTCAGATTACACCCTCTGAGCAAAGTCTGAGCAACCAGATTTCTGGCTTTCAGCAGCTGATCGCAATGTCCTTAAAGGCATTCATTTCTTTGGTAAAAAATCTCTGTGACCTTGAAGTTATCTCCTCCTGCTTGACAAAGAATCAATGTATTAGCGGTTTACAATTATATTGTAGAAAGAAGTGATACTCTGAGTGGTTAATATGTATAAGCAGGCACGATTCTAATGAGAGTTTTCTATATTTCAGTCATTAAAAATGATCTGGTACTGAAATCCAAAAGGACCCAGTTCCACACCCAGGGAGCAGGCCAGGACAGCATACGCCCATCCCTGGAGAACTCTAGGTCAGTTTCCCCTTCCCCCACTCCTGACACCTCAGTCCTCATCCACTCCTCTCTTTCCCACCAAGAACTTCCAACAGCTCCCATTTTCTCCAGGATAGCATCTTCTGTCCTGTGAGGTGTCCCTGAAGTCAAGGGAAGGCAGCAGAGGGTCATCCAGCAGAGGTGACTTGACTTTAAGGACCCTCCATCAACAAGACAGTCAGAAGCCCTTTGAGAGAGTGGCCATGTCGGGCACACACACGCTCCAGGCAGTCAGGGCACAGGAGCACTAGGTCCTCTCAGACCCACTTCCCAGCCCCTGGATGAAACCTGTGACACCCCCTTTCCGCATAGTCCCTGTCTGGATACCACTCCAGACCTCTTTCCCACTGAACCCTGGTTTTATGGTCCAATCCAATAAATTGGCTGCTATCCCTCTCAGTCAATCAAGACAATAGGCGAAAACTGGGGAAAATGGGTGTTTAATCTGATACCATATAATCAGGGAGTGAGTTTGCATATTCACCCAAAAACACCTCATTCCCCAACATTATAATCTACCCAGAATTTATATTCCATAGTCCCTCATCCATACCCAAGGTTAAATTAACAAAGGTATGACTCAAGATCTCCTAATCCCTTCACCAACCCCCAAGACTGAAATAATAAGGCTTATGCACAGTTTAGGCATGACCCAAGACATAATTATACTGAAAGTTCCCTAAGGGGGGATAGGAAGTTACAACAATCAAAGAAGCTACCTTGGTACATTTAGAAAGCAACTTTGAATCAACCATGAGAAATAAAAGAAACCTATAACACTGGGAGCTGAGACTGCTACTGGGGCTGGAACAATTACCAGCCCCTAGTGACCCCAGCCCTATCCAGGTCCCAGACCACTCGCCACCAATCAGCTCTGGTTTCCCAGGTGCCCATGTGTGCCCAGCCTCTGCTCGTGACCCAGGCCTGACCCTGCCAGGTCCTGCTGTAACAGCAATGGAGGAGGCCGCCTCAGGGACCCAGTCCATCTCTGTCAGAGAACCTTTCTGCTGTCTCTCAGCCTCAACATCTCAGTGCAAAGGGCCAGGGTCACTCCCGGTAGCCATGTTATGACCACGGATGTGATCCTAATGGGAAGAAGTAGTAACATGACTGGGCTTTAAGATGGGCCATGGACTTGACAAACTCTTGAGGATTTAGTTTCCCTGGTAGGGAAAAAAATGGAGCAACTGTGTGTGTGACCAAACCCTCTAAGGAGCTGCATGAGGAGACCCTGTGACAGGCAGGTTTGGCAGGATCCCTGACTGCTCTAGTTAGTAGGCACTCCTGTGGATTCCAGTGCACTCAGTACCTTCAGAGTAGGGCATCTAACTCCCCAGGCTGCCCCTCTTGGCACCCCCCACCACACTCTGACCCTCGAGGGGACACTCAGCCAATCCATTTCCCTGTTTCTCCGAACTTAGCAGACCTCCTCCATTGTGACTCTTCAGTTCCTGCTCTTAAATCATCTCCTTCCCAGCACTTGGAAGGCCGAGGTGAGGGGATTGCCTGAGCCCACATGTTCTAGAACAGCCTGGGCAACTTGGCAAGACCTCATCTCTACAATGAAAAATTAAAAAATTAGCCAGGCATGGTAGCACATGCCTGTATTTCCAGCTACTTGAAAGACTGAAGCAGAAGGATCACCTGAGCCCAACATGAGCATGCCACTGCACTCCAGCCTGGGCGATAGAGTGAGACTCCATTTAAAAAAAATCATTTTCCTCCTTCCTTTTCCTGTTACTTGTGACTGCTGCCTCCCTCTCTCCTGCCCTTTACAGGATACCCCCAAGGACTCCCCAATAGCATGCCCCACTCCCTTCCTGCCTTAAGCCCAGTGGCCCCACCATCACCCCATCTCACTCTTGCACTTGCCATGGCACCATTACCTTCAAGTAGCTCAGTCCAAGGGTCCTTCACTGTCCTCCCTCTTGACCTCTGGGGGGACTTGAGCAACTTACATTATTCTCACCATCGTGAAGCTCCTCATCCAACCACCCAACCACCCCCACCAGGGGCCCTCCTCTGATTTCTTTTTTCTATCAGCCCCTGACCCTTGTCACTGCTGCCCTTCCAGGGCCACCTGGAGCTGGCACCTTTGGTGACTCTTTTACTGACTGAACTCTTAAATTGCTGGAAAGTAGAAGGGCTCATTGCTCTATTCCTGGCCCATTCTCTATCCATGTCAGGCCTTGAACTTGACAATGGCCCAGGGCTGTGATTGGGCTCTCCTGTGGCAGCCCTACCAAGCACTGTTCTGGGTGGCCAGTGGAGATGGTTACTTGAAGGCAGGGGCTGCACCCTCACTTCCTTCGGAGGCTCAGCCAGGAGCTGGGTCAGGCACTGCTGAACCCCTTGCGGGTTGCTGCTTGACTGTGGAATTGCTCCCAACTTTGCTGCAGTGTTAGCTTCCCTGCCTCCACTTGTTACTATGGTGACCCTTGGCCAAGCACCACTTCCAGGGAAGCTCTGTGCTGGTGTCTTTGCATCATGGAGTCCTGGACCACCCCAGGATGCAGATATCAATACACCCATACTTTATGGATGAGGAAACAGAGATTCCAGTAACTGAAGCAGCTGTCTGGTCAGGTCTGCACAGGCTTATCACCCAGCCAACACAAAGTCAACCCAAGATCACTCCCTTCCATGATAGGAGACTAAGGAGCTCAAGCTTGCCCAGATCCTTCCAGTGTCAGGGAAGATCCCAACCCAAGGTCACCCTTAACTCCTGAGAAAGCCATGTCTGTGTGAGGCCAGGAGGTACTGAGCACACAGACCCCTTATGGCTGTGTGGGGTGAAGGTCCTAAGCTCAGTCTCTATTGAATCAGTGGGTATAGGAGGTAGGCAGGAGGGAAGTCATAGGGGGATATTTTGGGTCCCCAAAGTAGAGCAGGGGCAGGTGTTTAGTGGCCATTTCACAGATGAGAAAACTGAGATTCCAAAAGAAGAGGAAAGTGCCCTGTCTGGGTTCATATGGTAGTTTCTATCTGACCCATCCCAGGCTCTTTTCATGATGACTCAGTCATTAAGTCATTAGCTCACAAGTTTATTCAATCAACCCTCAGTGAGCACAGATGGGGCCAGATCCTGGTGCACAGAACCCGGGACAACCTGTCCTGGGGAGCCTCACGAACTGGGAGGATAATGTGGAGATACCACTATCCCCCACCTTATCCTCAAGTCCCCCAAATCAGCACTAGGTCCAGAGAACATCTGAGGCAGCATGAGCACCTCCCCGCACTTAGGATAAGATGTAACTAATATAAAATATCTGTGGATGCTCCAGTTGTCACCCTGGACCACTCTGGGCACATCACAGTTCCTCATTGACTCTCACAGTGACCCTGAAGCTTAGGGTTTCCATTGCCCACTTCAAAGATGGGTTATTGACCGTATGGGATGCCAGGGGCTCTCTTCATAGTGACCCTGAGACTTAGGGCTGCCATTGCCCACCTCAAGAGAGAACATTGACCAACCCCCAGGGCTACCATACTTTTCCTCTGTACCTTGAGGGGCAGGATGACCCTCCTTCCTTCCTCTCCCCATCCCCTTCCCCCACCAAGGTACAGAGAAGAGTGCCAGAGTCCAGGAAGTAGAGCTTGGTCCAATCTTGGCCCTGCCTCTTGTGACCTGGGCTGAAGTGAGGAGCTGACTCTATGGGGGAGGGGAGCCTGTGGCTTCCTCTAGAGCAAAGTCAGAGCCCAGAATAGCTGTGGGTAGGGGAGGCCTGGGGGAGGGGAGGTGAAGCTTGCTTAGGGCCCTGGGGGAGGGGAGGAGCCAGGAGCTCCAACTGAGCTGAGCCAGTGACCCTACCATCTGGCTCAGCCCCTGTGAGGTGAGTAAAGCAGCAGTGGGAAGGGGGGCCTGCCCCCCAGCTGGTATTCTCGCAAGGACACACTCACTTGGAAATAAACAAATGAGACCCAGATGTCCGAAAATGAGGCAGCCAGGTTCTGGGCAAGTGCCCACTCCCCAGCACAAAGATCCAAAGTCAAGTTTTCCCACCAACTAGAAAGAGCAAACTTTCAGGGAGAGAGACATAATGGTCACTGTCCACTTGTGATGCCCACTGGTTTAGTGGCATAGCACTATGTGGAGGAGCTCTGTCCCTCTTCCTCGAGGGTCTCTTCTCCAGGGCCTCTGCTGCCCTTGGGCTAGGTTCTGAGTTTTCTGCCCACCCTGTATCTGGGTCAGGGGTCTCCATCCTTTGACCTTGATGTTGTGCCCAAACCCTGGACTCTAGCCCTGACATTAGGAGGGGTTTCCATGACCCTGAAGGAGCAGCCTGTCATGACCTCGCATCCAACTTTCTCCTTTTCCCGACTGAGGTGTGTATGAAGAATGGTTCTAAGCCTGTCCAGGGTCCCTCGCTCCACACAGGAGATGCATGACTCTTTAAGGGCTCCAGAAGCACTTCAAAGATGGGATATTGACCATGTGGAATGCCAGGGGCTCTCTTCATAGTGACTCTGAGACTTAGGGCTGCCATTGCCCACCTCAAGAGAGATAGAAGCCAGGCAGCAATAGAAGCCAGGCAGGCTGTTTCTCAAAAGTACTTTGTTGCACAAAGTTCCCAAGAGGCACCTGTACCAGGGGACATTTGTAAAGACTTGAGTGTAAGAACTCTTTCCTTCTTTCATGGTGGCCTGGGAAGCTGCTTTTCTATATGGTCATCTTGAGGATTTCCAGATGGGCCACAGAGACATCAACACAGTGACATAATGGAAGCTGGTGGGGTCAGGGTCAAGTTCAGGCTTTGACTCCATTTTTCCAAAAAGTTACATGATCACTTGGGTGGGTCCACATCAAACCTAACCCTGTTTGGCCAGCAATTCCACAGAGATGGCCTCCCCCAGAGCCACCCAGGCCTGGTGGAGGGACTTCGTTTTGGATTTCCTCTAGCATTCCCAGTTTGTGCCTATTATCCTGGTGAAATTAATAGTACACCTTCTAGTTCCAGAAAGATGCTAGTCTGAACAATAAATTTTGGTCACCCAAGCTCAAAGAACAATAAGCTTTGGTCACCCAAGATTGAATGATTTCTTTAGAATGGGAAGGAGAAGGGAGACAAGGCCCAGACACTGGGCCCTGTTGTCAGCCATGCTAGATGTTACAATGGGGACAGGGGCAGCCTCACCAGCGGCCACACCTAGGGTCACTGTGAAGTCACTGTGGAGTTCCTGGCTGCATCTGGGTCCTACCCAAAGCTCCTGAGAGTGAGCTGACTTTAGCCCAGTTCACGAGAGGATGGGGGTGACCCTGCTACCATTTTCTGCTCAGCAACAGCACAGCATGTGGAGGCCTTTGAAGGACAGGTCCTCTGGATAGTCCCCATTCCCAGGGAAACTACAGGCATCAGGGAGAATGTCTCAGTACAACCAGGACAGGAGCTAGGGAGGAACTGGAAGACTTCTGCGGCCAGCGTCACAGAGCTAGGGCCATCAGATGCCCCCATGTTCACTCTAGGTACATAATAGCTAACAGTCAAAATGACTTACCAGGGCACCCTCCACACATCTGCTTCCACACTCTACCCCTCATGGTGATCCCTCCTCCGGTAATCACATCAAGACCCCTGGTCATAACCTGTTCCTTCTCCTGACCCAGAACCCATCTTGGTTGCCCCTGTCCCTATTATAATGTATGGCATGGCTGACTGCAGGGCCTGGTTCAGCTGCAGCCCCTCCTACTTTTCATGCCATGGCTGCTACACTGGGCCTTAGAGCCTGGACCACCCATAGATATCCACTAGGACTGGCCATTCTCGTCTGCCCAGTGTGGAGACACATCAGGGCCTCCCGACAAGGAAGACAATGGAGGAGAGAGAAGTTGAGTCCTCCCAGTTGCAGATCAAAGAGGATCCCCATGCCCAGAACCTCAGACACATCTCTCCAGACCTGACCAGGAAGGAGGGAGGGAAGCAGCGACCAGAACTGGCCTGGGCTCCCACAAGAATCAGGCTTCAAGGGCTGGGGAGGCCAGAAGCAACTCCAGGAGGAAAGGGATGCAGGGTCCTGGGGCTTCCAGGCACAGTGGCTGGATTAGGTGAGACCCAAGATCAGTCAGGGGAGACCAGTTCACAGGGGATCCCAGTCAAATGGAGCTTCAACTCAGTTCTAGTTGGATGACCCAGGGTAGACGCCACCCAGAGACAGGTCACAAATTTGGCTCTCCTGAGCACCTACTGTATGCAAGAACATGGGGTGGGCAAGGCAGGCACAGCCCAGTTTGAAGGGCTCGCACTTGTGGAGATAGGAAATAAACCTTACAGAAAGTGAATGATGTCAAGTAGGAGACAGGGATCCATGCTGGGAGAAATAAAGTGGAGGTGAGAGTAGGGAGCATCTGGCCAGTGAGTCACAAAGAGCAATGTCCCAGTGACTGGGGAAGCAAGGGGCTAAGGAGTCCTGATTTAGGTCAGACCCTGGCTGCCGGAGTTAGCTGCTCAGGCTTAGCCTCAGTTTCCCTTCTAAGCAGCCAAGTTGGTAATAATGGAACTTTGATCCCTGTAGGGGGAAGAGGATGATCAGATAGAGAACAGATGTTGTGTTTGTCTCCACAGTGCGTTGTTGTTACTTCAGGCTGTCTCAGCTCCAACCGGTCCCAGGCCAGGCCCCTACCCAAGCTGGGCTCCCTGTAGGTCCTGGTCCCTCCACCCAGCACAGCTGGCCTGGTGAAACCAAGAGTCCTTGAAGCCAGAAATAGCTGCAAAACCCTGCTCAACCCCAGACCTGGCTGCAGGTGCCTCTCTCTCCCCAGGGTGGGAAGAGGCCAGGGGGGTCCTGTTCCCCAAGCAGGCCTGTGTCCCAGCACTTGAGGCACCCAAGCCCTGTACCCAGGCCTGAGCTGGACAGGATCTTGAGGTCACTGTCAATCAACAGTCAGAAGCAGCATCTTCCAGATTCTTCTGTCCATGCAGGTCCTGCTCCCTTCTCAGGAAACGTTCTGAACACAAGGCTCAGAGCTTTGGCCAACCATGGGACACAACCAGTCACTCAAAACTCAGACCACAGGGAGCCCAGCTTGGGCGGGGGCCTGGCCTGGGACCGGTTGGAGCTGAGACAGCCTGAAGCAACAACAATCCACTGTGGAGACAAACACGACATCCATTCTCTATCTGATCATTCTCTAACCCAAGGGGCAAGGCTAGCCATGGGATCCTGTGGTGACACCCCACAGGACTTTGGATTCTTCAGGGAGATTGGTTGAAGTACAGGGAGGATAAAAGAGATGAGGACTCTCCCAATCCCTGGGAACTCAGGGTCTGGGGCAATAACGAGGAGTACAGAAGCACAGCTGTCCCTAAGACGCCTCCTAGGTTCCTCCCCAGTGGACAGAACATCAGACTGGTCAGTCCTTCATCTGCATGTCTCCTCATCTGTCTGTTCATCCATATGTGTATACATACATGCATGTACCCCTCCATCTTCAGCCCCCTGAGGCCTCCTTGTGTCTGACCCGTGCAGGCCCTGGGCTCCTCTATCCCAGGTTAGGTGGGACTGGCCCAGTTGTGGCCCAGGTAAGACCTGAAGTGCCTTCTCGCACTCCTCAAAGGGGCTATGGCTCTGGGTTGCCCCATTCTCTGCCCAGTCCCACCCCCATGCTAGGTCTAAATGGTGAGGGCAAAGGCAGGGTGAGGGGTTGAGGGGTCAGCAGGTGCCCCCTGCCCAGTGGATTACCAGACCCATTCCCATTACAGGTCTCTCTTTCTCCACTCAAAAGAAAAGTTCCAGGACTCTAGGTCCTGATAGGAGCAGTGGATGGGACCAATATTCAACCACTGGGCCTGAGTATCCCTTGCAAATGGCAAATTCCTTCCCCCAGTGGGACATAACCAACTCATTCTCAGGGGACACCAGCCAAATGCTTTTCTGTCTCAGGGAAGCCCAGAGTCAGACCTGCCATACACGACCATGACACATGTCCCCTGAACCATGAGAGGTGAAGTGTGGAGTGGACAGTCCTGAGGCAGTCCTACATCCTCCTTCCATACCACATGCCTACCTGGGAGTCCTGGGACAGTCCTACATCCTCCTTCCATATCACATGCCTACCCGGGAGCCTGGGGAGGATGGCCTCAGCCCAGCCATTGTCAACCAGCTCATCAGCTTCCCCTCACTGCACCCCACCTTACTCTCAACCCACCTTACTCCTGTGATGACTACTAGGCCATGGCCTGAGATAAAGCAAACTCAGAGGAGTCGTGCTCCTGCCCAGTCCAGAACTCATGCAACAGATGAGGCCCCCAATGAAGAAGACAAGGGGCAGGGAGTGTGGTGGCTCCATGTGGTTGACAAAATTGGCCTAGTGGCAGTGGCAGCCTCAGATAAGCTTGAGAGTTGGACCCCAGATCTGGGGGGCAGGGGAGGAAGGGAACCTGGGGGCTGGGTGTGAGCAAGGGCATGGGGTGACTACAGCATCTCTTCTTCCCACAGGGCCATTGGCTGGCATACACTTGAGCACTCTTATCTCTCTGCCTGGGAGACTCCAGAGTCCTGTCCCCTGTGCTACCTGGATTGTCATCCTGCTCATGACCGAGGAAGTCCTTAGACTCTGTGGCAGGTGGCTGGGCCAGACCTCCATGGGGATAGAGGACATGGAGGGTGATGTCTGTACTTTGCCTGGGGAAGAAGGAAAATGTGACACTCAGTGACAACTGGGTGGAGGAAAAGGGATAAGCAAAGGATGCTGGGAGACAGACCCAAGGTGGGCTCTGCAGGATGCATAAGAGTACTCTGGGGTGGATGGTGAACCAAAGCCAGAGTGTTCTATACCCCAGAGCCCTGCAACGGAGCTGGGGCCTAGTCCAGAAGTAAGGCCAAGAATAGAGGCCCTGAAGTCCTCAGGTCTGGCCAGATATACAATCTTGAAAAGCAGCTGTGTCCTGTGGGGTAACTATTGAAAGCCTCATTATCCCTTTACCATTTATAAAACATGGGGACACATTATCTAACTGAGCCACTCATGAATTCTGTGAAGCCAACACCCAGGATCATTATCCCCTTTTGCAAGTAGGAAAACTGAGGCTCAGAGCAGTTAAGTCTCAAAGAGCAAAGCAGAGCCAGCTCCTGGGTCTCCTGACTTTCAGCCTAGGACCTCCCATCTGACAAATGGGGAAATTGAGGCCAGGAGAGGAAGGAACATGCCCAAGCTCACAAGGAATGCACCTGCATAGAGTGCTGCCTTCTGCCAGGTGCTGGACACATGGGGTGACCTCCCTCCACTACTTCACAGCCCAGACCCCATTTCAGGTGTGCGGAAAAGAGGCCCAAGAGCAGGCATCAAGCAGAGTCAGAGCTACACACCCCAGTAGCCATTTGTACTGCTGAGAGCAGGGAAGACTGACTAGTAGAGATGTGGGGGAACTTCAAGCATTACTCTTCCTGGAAGAGACTCTGCAGTGGGAGCCTAGAATAGAGACCCTGAAGTCCCCTCACTGCACCCCACCTTACTCTCAAGCATTGCTCTTCCTGGAAGAGACTCTGCAGTGGGAGCCTAGAATAGAGGCCCTGAAGTCCCCTCACTGCACCCCACCTTACTCTCTGCAGTGGGAGCCTAGAATAGAGACCCTGAAGTCTCAGGGTCAGGCAGGGAATGAGCCTCACCCACACTTAGCCCTCATTAGTTATTGACCTTGGGCAATTTGCTTCTCTTCTGTGGGCCTCAGTTTCCTCATTTTTATAAGGGGGTGATAACATTCTCTCCCCACAGAGTGGGCTTGGGGATTAAATGAGATGATGCCCAGGGTGTGCCTGGCATGTGGGGACCTCAAGAATCCCTAGTCATTGCTGTCATCTCCTGGGCTCTTGCCAGGAGCCTTCCTCTGACATGCTGTGTGACCCTGGTCAAGTTATTTCCCCTCTCCGGGTCCCAGTCTTTCTTTCTGCTCAAGGAGCTGCTGGGTGAGGAGCCCCAGGGACAAGTCACTCAGGAAACCATAGAATTCCTGGTTGAAGGTGTTGGCCAGGGAGGCTGGAGGGGGAGCAAGACCTGGATGGGGATAGGGTGGGGGCCAGGCTAAGCAATCGGTGGCATGATTCACTTCCCCCAACTCTGGTGGCCCTGCCTGCAGTTGGCTGCCTTGGGAATCCCCAGGCTAAAGTTAACCCTGTGCTGGCTGAAACCAGAACTCAGAATAACACAAAAAGAGAGAAATAAGGGGAAGAGAAACTGAACCCATGGCCAGCAGGGCGTGGGATGGGTGGCAAACAGGACCAGGTGTGGCCCAGGATGGGCAGGAGGCAGTTTCAGAGCTGCTGCCGGATGTTTGTGTAGCCCACAAGTGGGGGCAACAGAGCCCTCCCCCAAACCCACCTCCTCTCAGCCCCAGCCCCCAGGCCTGCTGCTGTCCCCCGGCTACCTCCCTGAACCCTGAGTCCATCCTGGAATCCTAAAGATCCTACCTGAAGGGATCTCAGAACCAGTCAGCAGGGGCCCTAATTGTCAGCGGGACCCAAGGAATAGGGTGACCAGGGCAGGGCTGTGGATTCGTTGCCCCCACCCTTCTCTGGGTAGAACCAGCTGATGAGGGCGAGTGGAACAGAACAGGTTTCTTAACTTCTCAGCACCTCTGGGTGAGATGTGATTCAGCCTTTTAGGCCTTCCTAATCTGCCCCTGTGTCTACAGTCTAGGAACATACTCCTCTTTGACCCAGAAATCCTGCTTGTAGGAATTGATTGTGCAGACACTACAGGGCTAGTGCATGTGGATGTGAGGCCAGGATGCATCCTGAGGTGTGTGTCTAACTGCAAAACATAACAGACAGCCTTATGTCCTGGATAAGGTCACAGACAGATAACTATGGTAGGGCATGGTGGAACACAGGCAGGTGACATGAGAATGTTCCAACTTGGTAATAAGCAGATGACTTTATGCAGAGAAAAGTCTGAAAGCAGCCATACTGACGTGCTATCAGGAGTCCTCCCTGGAAGTGTGAGTTCAGATATTTTCTCTATATTCTTGATGTTTTTCTTTGTTTTCTGATTTTTCCAAGAACTTGTATTAATTTTATTATCAGAGAACAAAACACACAACCCTGATTAAAGATATAAGACCCTCTAAAAATGGTGTATCAGAATATGTGGATGGTATCTGAAAGGCTTGAACATTATCCCAAAGAGGTCACAAGAAAAGATGTGACATGTGTGTGCATGTGTCCCTACAACCATATCTGTCCCTACATTTGTATCTGTAGCCACATCTGTTCCCTGGAGCTACCTGTAGGGGCAGAACAATAGATAATGTTGGTTTCCATTTTGCACATCTGATTTTTCTCATTTTTGAACAATAAGTATACATTTATTGTGTCATTATGAAAAAATAGAAGACTCTTTCTATCACTTAGATGAGCATATTTCCAGGTTCAGTAACACATGCCTGTAATCTGAGTACTTTGGGAGGCTGAAGCAGAAGGATCACTTGAGGACAGGAATTTTAGACCAGCGTGGTCAACATAGTGAGATCTCGTCTCTACAAAAAAGCTTAAAAATATCCAGGCATAGTGGTGGGTGCCTGTAATTCCAGCTCTTTAGGAGACCAAGGAGGAAGGATTGCTTGAAACCAGGAGTTCAAGACTAGCCTGGGCAACATAGTGAGGCCTCGTATCTAAAAACAAAAATAAAACTTTGAAAACCAGCATATTTTTTCCAATTCACTTAACATTAAGCAAATGTGTATTGTCTGCCTGCTATACCCATGACAGGCAAGGTGCAGGGTTTTGGGATTAGGCTGATGAAAAGGCAGAGCCATCTCTCTTGGGAAGTGGGAAAGAGGCCATCACAATAATAATATGACCAGGTGCAATGGTTCATGCCTATAATCCCAGCAATCTGGGAGGCTGAGGTGGGAGGATCGCTTGAGGATGGGAGTTTTAAACCAGTCAGGTTAACATAGTAAGACCTCATCTCTACAAAAACATTTAAAAAATTAGCCAGGCATGGTAGTGCATGCCTGAAATCCCAACTATTCAGGAGGCTGATATAGGAGGATTGCTTGAGCTTAAAAGTTCCAGGCTGCAGTAAGCCATGATTGTGCCATTGCTCTCTAGCCTGGGTGACAGATTGAGAACCTGACTCAAATAATATTGATAATAATAATGATTCATATCCTAAAAATCTTGGGTCCTACCCAAGTCCATGAACCTGTCTCACAGCTCCAGCCAATTCACCAAGGCAGGAGGCTGAGGGAAATGCCAGTCATAAATGTTGAAAGAGGGGGCATCCCAGCGGTGCTGAGTACCTAGCGCCCGGCATTTAGTAGAGAGGAGTGGAAAAGAGCCACTCCCTTTAAATACGGTTAAACAGAAGAGGGAGAGCTTGCACACCAAAAGTTTAAGCAAGTTCTGCATAGTAATAACGCCTTCCTGTAAATAAAGCAGACTGACTTGGGATGAGGTAGGTGGGAATCGGCGGAATTTGTGAAGGAAGGAAGGAGGCCAGAATAGACTTCAAGAGTTTTTACCAGTTCCTTGGAGAGAATAACTGTGTAGTAGGTCAGAGCATGGTATTTGTAAGAAGATATAGGTTGACAAATTTCTCTGCCACTTAGAAGTAACAATTTACCTTGGTAACTAATCTTTCTTCTCCCCCAATCTGATCTATGTGATTTTTATAATATTAGCAGCTATCTCACTTGCAAATAATGCTAAATTCATAGAATGCACATCAATTTCTAAACAGAATACCTGGTTTGGTGAATGGGGGAAAGAGAATGGAAATTATTATTGAAAACTCGCTCTGTGTTATCTATAATTTGTTCTGATTATACTTGTATTAATTATGGAGTAGCTTGTATATATTTGTCATTTCTTTTCTTATACTCTTAAAGTCTCCATGTAAAGAAATTCTCCATCATGGTCATTGTTGGGTATCTGTTCTATAAGCAAGCCAGACCTGTGTTCACTTCCCACTTTCTCCCTGGAAAAATACAAGTTTTAACCAAATTCTGTGAGCCTAGTACAGTAACCTAAAATCCAAAAGGCCAGGAATACAACAACCACATCTCTAGCCTGCACTACTTCTAAGAGGTGCAGTCCCTTCCCATATCTCCAGACTTCATCTCCTCCCAGCACCTAAGGTCTAGTAACTTTGATGCTCCCAATAAACAGTTTAAATGAGAAAAGGAAGGAATGGAGGAAAGAAGAGATGGGTGGTGGATGAATATGCAGATGGGTGAATGATTGATGGATGGATGAGTGGGTGAATTGGCAGGTGCATGGGTAGGTGAGTGGTAGGATGGATGGATATTTGGGTGGGTGGGTGGGTGAATGGATGGAGGAGAGGTGGATGATCAAGGATGAGTAGGTGGATGGATGATTGATGGATGAGTGGTTGATCAATGGATGGATGAATAGGTTAGTGGATTAGTGAATGGATGAGTGGGTGGGTTGGTGGCTTCATGGGTGGCTAAATTCTAACCATGAGAAACACAAAACTGTAGTGCCTGTCAACTCTGTGTGGAGGAGACTGAATTTAACACTTGGGTTCCAATCCCAGCTCTGATCCTGACTCAGGTGTAACCTTAGGCCCTTAATGTCTCTAAGCTTTGTCCCCTCACCAGGCAAAAAGTATGTGAGCGCCTGGCCTGCCCACCTCACAAACTGCTGAGAAGAACACTGGAAAAACATACATGCATGAAGCAGCTTTAGAAACCTAGAGAGTATCCCAGGTGTGACCTTAGCATCCGAAGGATCTTGGAGGTCATTGAGCTGACTCTCTCTGGGCTTGAATCACAGTTTATGGTAAGAGCCTGAGCTTGTGTCCCAGACAGACCTGTGTTCAAATCCTGGCTCCAACACTTGTCCAAGTGTGTGGCTATACTCTCTCAGCCCTCCTCTGTGATATGGAGGTGAAGATGTGGCACCTTGGGCTAAGCGAGGATTTGGTGGGATAATTGTGGAAATCAGTTGGCACAGAACCCAGCAGGGGTGTGAGGCCAGATCCCAGGTCTGCCTTCTGGGGTCACAAAGAAGAGACCCCATCTGTCCTGTCCACAATAGAGTGTCCAAGGCTATGGGGCTGGAGATGTGACCTAGGATGTCTAATTCAGGGGCTCACAAAAACCCAAAAAATGTCTGTATGAATGCTTGCTGTGGGGAGAGGTCTGTGGCTTGATACAGAAAGAGGTCATGCCCCATAAAGGGTTAACCACAGTTATCTAATCCAAGACCCTCATTTAGGACACTGAAACCTAAGTTCTGCCCAAGGGTACTCAGTGGGTCAGGGGACATCAAAGCACAATCATTCAGTCCAGTGGGGAGAAGCAGGAACTTCTGACTGGGGATGGTCTCCCCACGGGGCTGATTCCACTGTCTTGGAATGCCGGACCCGAGATAGGATTACTGTCACCTGGGAGCAGCATGCACTGTGGAAGGGGATGGGAGGCAACACCAAGGTGGGAAGCAGAGCATATCAGGAGCCACTATTTGGTTCAAGGAGTAGGACTGAAGGGGAATTGCAACTTTCTTTTTAAACCTATCTCTCAAGGTTGTTAGAAGGCAGTTTTAATCATAAAGTGGGGAAGAAAGAGGCAGTTGGTGGCAAAAACATCTTGACCCCATCCTCCAGGGAACCTACAGTTCTCTAGGGCATAAACTTGTGCTAACAAAAAACACACCAAATGGGGGTAGAAGCAAAAAGAAATCAAGTTTGCCAAACACAGTGCCCTGAAGTGAGCAAAGTACCTGGAGCAGATATCCCAGGATTAGGATTTCTCTCCTGTCTCTAGGGCCATTGTGGTAGAGGTTCCAGGGACCCCTGGCAGAAGGTGCCACAAGGGCCCCCAAACCTCAGGCCCAGGTGGGAGCAACAAGGCATCATTAAGAACAAAACCTTGTTGTTTTGTGACTTCCTCTTAAAATAGTTTATTAGTCTTTAGTTTCAAAATAAGTGCTTGTGGTTAACAACATGAATAGTGTAGAGAAACAAAAGGGAGGAAAACAACCCACCCCTCATCCTGACCCAGAAGAGCCACTGCTAACATTTTGATGACTTTTTTCTACATTAGTTGCAAACTAAACACCCATAAAATAAATAAAAAATAAATAAATAATATGAATCCGGACTGTTTAAAAAATAGTAATAATGAAGTTTGTGCAACATTGTGGATGTGCTAAATGCCTCTGAAATGCACAATTAAAACTGGCTAATTTTTTTTTTGAGTCTGGATCTCATTCCGTTGTGTCCAGGCTGGAGTTCAGTGGCACAATCACAGTTCATTGCCGCCTCGACCTCCTCAGCTCAGGCAATCCTTCCACCTCAGCCTCCTGAGCATCTGGGACTATAGGTACTCACCACTATGCCCAGTTAATTGTTTTTATTTTGTAAAGATGAGGATCTTCTAGGTTGCCAAGGCTGGTCTTCAACTCCTGGGCTCAACTGATCCTCCCGTCTTGGTCTCCGAAAGTGTTGGGATTACAAGCAAGAGCCACCATGCCCTGCCTGAACTGGTGAATTCTATATAATGTAAATTTCACTGCCATCAGCCTCCCAGGTTAAGAATATGATCAGGACCTCAGAAAGACCTGAATGAATCACCTCCTTCCTTCCCTTCAGCTTGACCTTCTTTTGAACCCCTCACATGCATTACATTAGACTATTTTCTGTGATTTATTTGTTTCTCAGCACCACATCTTTGGTATTTATGCTGATGGATTGCTCAATTTCACTGCTGACTACAAGCCACCGTGGCATGGTCCCACCCACCCAGTTGTCTACTTTGCTGCCACCGACACATGGGCACTTCTGCCTAGACACATGGCATCATGCACACCCGTCTGAAGTGTGGAGAGAGGGTTTCTCAGGGGTCTCTCACCATACAACACACGGTTTCACTTTGTGTTTTCAAGTATAGTCAATTTGTCCTGATTATAAAAAGAAATGCAATGATTCTTTTAAAATAAGGCAGAAAAGAAAATATAGAGAAGAAAAGTTTCCAGCACTGCCTGAAGATCTCTGCTGGGTATATCTGGTGCGTGTCCTTCTAGACTCAGCACTGAATTTATTTCTTTTTATCCCTAAATTTCAAGTAAACAGCAGATCAACTATGGCTTATAGATGGTGGCAGATGATAGATAGATAGATGATAGGTAGATAGATGATGATGATGGATAGATGATAGATGGATAGATGATTGATTATATAGACAAATGATTGGTAGATAGATAATACATAGATTACAGATAGATGATAACTGAATGGCTAGATAGATAAATAGATGATGATAGATTAGATAGATTATAGATAGAAAGATATAGATAGGTGACAGACTTTCTCTGAACAACACATCCAGCAGGTGTGGCACATATCACACTTGAGAACATGTAGCCCCAACAACACTCAGGTAGACTCTTCCCAAGTCCCCCTGGACAATTAGGTTGCTCTGCTCGAGTCATTCACTGTTCTGAGCAGGATGAGCAAACACACTTCACCTCTATCTCTGTGCCCGGATTCCACCACTGACTTGGAGTTGATCCTCCCTCAAGGATCAAAGGTCATGTCTGTCTAAGACTCTGGAAGCTTGTTGCAGACTGACTTCCATAAAGGTGAGCAGCATTGCCCCCTCAGAGACCAGAAGGGCCCCTTCCTCCCACTGGAGGGCCCTACACAAGTATGGATGGAGAGGCACCCACAGGCACTGCTGTCCCACCTGTCTCACCCGACCCCAGGTGTGCACCTCCTTGCGCTCCTTAGAACATCCAGTGTGAGATGGCCTGAACCAGACCCCAAGACCCCACCTTAGGGAGGTCTTGGACCCGTCCCTACTCTCCACCACAGCTACTCCATGTCACCATGGCAGCACCAAGCCTCCACAAGAAAAGAGCAGGCCCAGGGCTGTGAGTTTGGTCTCTGGTACTCTGGGGATCTGGGAGGACATGAGGGCTAAGAGTGGAAGCCTGAGGATGCTGCCCCAGGATGATGGGCTGGGGACTGGGGTCATGGGGTCTGCTCATGTAGGGCTGAGGAAGGGCTTGAGAGGCCCTTTTGGTGGCCACTGTCCCTATGATCAGGGCCCAGAAGCTGAGGAGTCCCCGTGTCTGTGAGGAGGCCATAGAACCAGCATCCTCACCCCAGGCCACCTGGCTTCTGGCTCCCCTCTAGTCAGGGGGCCCCAGCATGGGCTCACACAGAACCTGCTGATTTCCTTCCTAGGGGCCTTCAGGGCTGAAGTCAGTTCAATGCTAATCATCACAGTCCAGTTTGGACATTAGGGATATGCAGCGTCTGAGCAGAGCAGCCATCCTCTTCTGCCACCTATCTTTCCAACTCTGGGGAGCAGAGTGACCCCACTGCCCTGCACTCACTCCCACCTCAAGGAGTCTCAGGGCCACACTTGGGGAGAGGACGTCAGGCTGTGGGGAGCTCGCCCCAGAGAAGGATGGCTGAATGACCAAAAATCCAGTCTCACAGTCATCACGCATCTATCCATTTGCTGATATACAGAGAGAAGTTTATATATTTGAAATTGGATCTGATAAATGTGCTACATTTACTTGTAGATTCTGTTAGTGTTATCTGTACATTTTATGAGATTTGCTACACTTAAACATGCCATCTGTGAATGATGACAATTTTGTCAATTTCTTCTACAGTACTGCACCTTTCGTTTATTTCCCTTGCTTTGCTCCCCCTGCTGGTGTCCAGCTGGTGCCCTGAAGAGGGATGTCACCATCCTCACCTGACTGCCCCACATAGACCCCATATGAGCCTGCTGCATTCCTGGCCAACATGTCCTGAATATCCCTATACAAGTGCCTCCACCCCCCCACCCACCCATTCCCCGCCCCACAGACACATTCACACTCCTAACCTATAGGCGACAGTGTCCTCTAGTGGTCACTATTGTTCCTTCCCTACAAGGTCTCAATCATATCAGTAATAACACCTAGGAGTGTTCATCTGAAATCCCAGAGTGCACAAGTCATAGGAAGACAATTATCTCCTTTCGCAGAGGGGGATATGACCTCACCAAGGTCACTTACCAGGCTAGTGTGGAGCCTTCACTCGCTTTACTAAGTCCTGAGCACTTAGATTCCAGCAAAGTTCAGTTCCCACAGCCCTGCCAGAGCCCAGAGGCTGGGCCTTCTCCTAGGCAATGGGTAGGGCAGAGGATCTGGGAGTCTTGTAATCCCCCTGACACACACACACAGGGTGCACAGTCCATAGGATGGAAGAAGGCACCCTGGGGGAGAGGGTCTCCTCTGTGCCAGATGAGATGGGGTCTAGGAGGGAAGGGTCTGGCCTTTACAGAAAAAGAAATGCCAAGAACGTGAACACAAGTGCCGATGCACCCCACGCAGCAGCAACCAATGCTGGCCTGTCAGCAGCTCACAGATGCTTTTACTAAGACAAAAACTTGGAACTGACCAGGTTACTGCCCATTCCTTCCCCAGAAGGAACCCAGAGTCACACACTCCGCAGCTATCACTGGTCTGCTCTAGGTCCTGGGGACGTGGCAGTGGCCTCAGGGACCAAGCCCTGAAGCAAAGTGCCCATAGATAATGGGTTGGGAAGAAACACCACATGATGCTGGCATATGTGGGTGACAAGTTCTTTACAAAAAGGAAGGGGCAGTGGGCTAGCTGGCGGTCAGGAAGGGTCACTCTGATTGCAGGGAGGGCCAGGCTGAAGGTGACCAGGGAGGAGAGAGTGCAAAGGCCAGAGGTGGGACCTCCTGGAAAGTTGTAGGAGCAGCAAGGAGACCAGTTCCAGGAAGGGCAGATGGAGGAAAGGGAGCTGAGGGTCCTTGGAGCCTCACAGGTCCCACTGAGCACTTTGCATTTTGTTCCCAGCATTCGAATATGCCTGAGCGGCATTGTGTGGGATGTGCCAGCTCCTTCAAAATTTCTACTTGGGTCTCCAGGACTAGGAAGTCCCACCAGGTTGACTAGAGAAGACCTCATAGTGTATGGAGGGAAGCTTGGGTTGTTCCAGTTCCTGGTCCACAAATGCAGCCCAGCAAGCCCTGTGCAGCCGATGCTCACCAGGCATCTCTGTAGATTAATCCCTAGTTAACCACTGCTTTTAATGCGATTGTAAGTTGTATCCTTAGATAGAACTTTCTATCCATTTGCTGATTTACAGAGGTAAGTTTATATATTTGAAATTGGATCTGATAAATGTGCTACACTTTCTTGAAGAATCGGTTAGTATATCTGTACATTTTGTGAGGTTGGCTACATTAAACATGTCATCTGTGAATAATGCCAATTTTGTTGCTATCTTCTGAATTCTTTTACAGTACTGTACTTTTCATTTCTTTGTTTCACCTTCCTCCCCCTATTGTTGTCCAGTACAATGTGCATCAGAAGGGACATGGGGGTATCCTTGTCACAAAGTGATGTTTTTAAATACTTCACTGTTAAACATAGTGCCTGTTCCAGGTCTATTTCCAGATTGTCTCACCAAATTAAGGAACTATTTTATATTTATTGTATGATATATAGGTTTTAAAAATCACTCATTGGATCTTATTTGATGCTTTTTCTACATCTTTTGAGTGATTTTTTTTCTCTTTTAAAATTGCAAATTGAGACAGTTTTCCTAATGTCGACCCAATCTTGCACTCTTGCAATGCATGAGCCAGACTTGAGTGTTACCAGATATTCTGCACTATAGCCGGGCACCATGTGAATGAGGTGTTCTTTATTCTGTAGAATTATTTTATTCTCTGGAGGAATTGAGTAAGGTTGAAATTCTTACCAGTGGAGCTCTCTCTTGGCTACGACTTAATGCCTTTAGAAGAAATTAGATTTTCTATTTCTTCTAGAATCAAATATATGTGTTCAATTAGATTTTTCTAAGAATATCCTCATTTCATCTCAAATTATTGGCATAACGTTGTTTAAATAGACCTTCATTGACCATTTTAGGTATTCCACATCTGTAAAAATATCCCCTTTTCATTTTTGCTATGGGTGCTTTGTGTCTCCTTTCTTCTTTTCTTGATAAATTCATCAAATTATTTTCACATTCAGTAACATCATAAAGGAACCAACTTCACACTTTCTTGTTGCATCATCCCCACTGAATATGTTATCAGATTCTTTAATATTTTCTCTTCCCTTTCTTATTTCCTTCATTGTATTTTTCTTTGAGGTTATTGTGCTGTTGTCTTCTAACTTTGTTTTTTTTTTCTGAGTTGGAGTCTCGCTCTGTCGCCCAGAC
>NW_007014399.1:34514-45418 GCF_000164805.1 Carlito syrichta
GTGGTACATATACACAATGCAATATTATGCAGCCATAAAGAAGGACAAATATATGGACTTCGCAGCAGTTTGGATGGATTTGGAGTCGATCATACTCAGTGATCTATCACAAAAACAAAGAGTACCATATGTTCTCACCCATAAGTGGACCTTGAAAAACTATAATACTATAAGAAAGTGTTTGTCAGTAATGGGAAACTGTCAGGGGAGAGAGGATGGGATTGTCAGTTGGGGGAAACTGCTAGGGGAGGGGGAGGCATACCTCATCAACAAGGGTACCTGCATAATCAATGTTTGTATACCCAATCCTGAATTGTACACCACATCTTTATAATAAAAATTGTCTAATTTCTGATTTGAGCATCTCTCCAAATCATTGACAGTATTTTTTTTTTAATTTTCTTTTTTTTTTTTTGAGTTGGAGTCTTACTTTGTCGCCCAGACTGGAGTGCAGTGGCCACTCCCAGCCACCGCAACCTCGACCTGCTGGTCTCCGGTGATCCTTCTGCCTCAGCCTTCCATGTAACCAGAATTACAGGCATGCGCTACCACGCCCTGCTGATTTTTTGATTTATTATAGAGATGAGGTCTCGCTGCCCAGGCAGGTCTCGAACCCACGGGCTCAGGCAATTCACTCACCTCAGTCTCCCAAAGGCACGGGATTACAGGCTGATCCACTGAGCCCGGCTTGTTTTTTTAATTTTCAAGCACACGGAAATGTTCCAGGTAGATCTTTGTTATTGACTTCTAGTAACTTGCTCATATAACATGTAAGGAATAATTGTAGTCATTTGAAATTTTTCAGGTTTACTTTATGGTCCAGTATATGGTCCACATTTTAACCTGTTTGGGCTACTATAATAAAATACCATAAACTATGTGGCTTATAAACAACATAAATTTATTCCTCAGAGTTCTGGAGGCCACATCTTTCCAGGGACCCTCAAATCGTGCAGTGGCTGGCCCCCCACAGGAAAGCAAGACACAGGCAATGGCAGATTCAGTGTATGGTGAGAGCCTGTTTCCTGGTTAACAAGATGGCACTGTCTTGCTGCATTTTCTTCTGGTGGAAGGGACAAGGCAGCTCTCTGAGGCTTCTTTTAGAAGGATACTACTCCCATCCATGAGGGCTCTGCCCATTTATAGGGGCTCCATTCTTATGCCTAATCACCCCCCATGGTTTCCGCTTCCTGACACCACCACATTAGGTTTCACCATATGAACTGGGGACTAAACATAAACATTTGGGCCACAGCAGTCAGTTTTTGTCAATGGTCCCTTTCTGCTTGAAGAGGATATGCACACTCTAGTCCTGGGTGTGGTATTCCACTGGGTCAAGTCAGTTAAGTCTTCCAATCTTCCATTATCTTCTTCAAGTCATTTAAAGTAGTACTACGGGATCATAAATTTTTAAAATTTGGAGTCAATACTGGAACTATCCAGTTCTTTTGGGTAGGTAGTTCATGGTATCTTTTTTCCATCTGTTTCTTTATTTTTAAGTGGAGTCTTGCCCTATTCCATCTGTTTCTTTATTTTTAAGTGGAGTCTTGCCCTATTGCCCAGGCTGGAGTGCAGTCAGTGGCTATTCACAGGTGCAATCACAACTTACTGCAGCCTCAAACTCCTGGGCCCAAAAGGTCCTGCCTTAGCCTTTCACAAAGCTGAGACCATGGGCATACAACACTGCATCCAGTTATTCTGCTTACTTTTAACCATTCTCTATCCTAGCACACCATTCCTTGAATTGGGAGCTCGTTCCCAAATGACTTCCTTTCATGCATCATTTATTTGTGCAATATGCACTTATTTGGTCAAGAGTCATGTCTGTGTTCACATTTCTAACAGTTTGGTAGCATCTCTGCAATGGAATTTCTCGGCCTTTTCTGTGCAGTATTTGGGGCTGGGACAGCATTTCCAGGTGCCCCTCATCAGTGATTCCAGAGCATGTGTGCAGACATGTGTTGTAGACCATGACAGTGAAAGATCCTGCCAATCCCAGAAAACACAACTTAAATGACCTTGCCAAGAAGGAATTATGGACTAACATCACTAGGAATCCAGGTGTGGAGTGTTCAGGGCTTCCTGAACCCAAGAGCCTAGCCTCATTTCTCTAGGACTCTCCCTGCCCTTCCCTCTAGTTCTCGCTGGCTGGCTTGTCTCACAAAAGCGAATGTCGCCTGCAGAACAGGGTCACATCCCCACACACAACACCATCCCAAGGAGGAGAAGGTCATGAAACCAGAAATCCAGGGGATGCAAAGAGGTCTTCTCAGTGAACCCCAGCGGGCTCCATGCCCATCCCCGATGACCAGGACCAGGGTTTAACTGACGTTCCTTGGGGCACAGCCCGGGGAGGGATTGTTGGAGACCTGGGACCTAGGACAGGCAGCTGGCCACCCCCCAAGGCCAGGGACAGCAGAGATTCCTGAGCCAGGACAACCCAAGAACCAACCAAAAATTCCAGCAAGGGAGTCACTTAGCAGAACTTTCTGGAAAGGGGTGGCAGGAACCAAGCCCAAGGGTTCTGGTATAAGGAAGGGTTTGTAAAAACCCAAGGGTCTCCCCACATGTTTGTGAGATGAGGAGTTCCCTACTGCTGGTGGGGACAGCTCAGCATCAGGGGGTTGAGGCTGGGAAGGTCTAATCTGTCCCTCAGCAGCAAAGTCCCTGCTCTGTCTCCTGCCTGGAGCTCAGTGGGTTTTCCCAGTGTCCACTCCTGACCACACCTTTCCTGTCTCTTTGCCAAACATGGTCATCCCCTCTGACCCCTGCTCTAGCACTGCTACAAGCTCACAGAGGAAGAAAGAGACACACAATTTTGAGTTATACCTTAGTTCAAATTCAGCTCCAACCATATTCAACCAGGGACCTTTGGAAGGATACAAAATATTTTTCAGGGTAATGGTTACCTAAGGCTCATATGTACTATGTTTTGTTGTTTTAAGGATTTAATGAAACATGCACATAAAAGGTCTGTCACACCACTGGGCACAGGGCACAGGCTCAGCACATGACACAGCTTCCCACTGTGTGGACCAGTAGAGCCTATGCCCTACTCCTGAGCACTGGGGCTTGATCTTACATATCCTGGGCCATATATTGCAGGGCAGACAGAGAGAGCATAGGCCAGCGCCCACGGAGGCTGAGCCCAGAGGAATGAAACCACACCCGCACAGGGAAGAGGGGGCCTCTGGGACTGAAGATGAAGACAGGACACCCTCTGCAGTTCCCAACTCATGTTGCTCTACTAAAGTCACAGGACTTGAGTCTCCTGACATGGGAACTCAAGTGACTATCACTGTGACTGTGAAAGACAAGTCTCTGCATCTCACCCACCAGCCACTAACACAATGTCTGGTGGGCCTCTACCGATGGAAGCAAGATGTGGAGAGGGGTGGGTCACATACCAGAGTCACACAAAAGTGTGACCGCACTGCATTGTGCCAGTGCACAATGACAGACAAGGAGAAGTTACCACAGCAAGCCAGGTACTGGGTGCTGGCGTATCTTCTACTTGGACCTTGTGATCCTGCTGGATTTGAGGTATACAAAGCGTCCATGGTAAGCGAAGAGGTTACAGGGAGCCCCCAGCCAGGGCAAAAGGATCACAGCACACACCTCTAGGATCTGCGGACAAATTGGCTCCCTCTGTGGCAGATGACCACGCTCCCTTTGAGAAACAGCTTTTGCTCACTACCGCCCCCTGCTGGAGACTGAATGCTAACCACGGGGCACCAGAAAACACCCAGCCTGAGCTCCCTTCCCTGAACTGGGTGTTCTGATCCACGCAGCCATGGCAGCAGTCGATCGTCAGGGGAAATTGCATAAAAGAGTCTGACTCAGTCAGGTCCACAAGGGACAAATAAGTTTCATGAGAAGGTGGCTTCGACCCAACACCTGCTCCTCTCCCTCTTTCCAACCAAAGGCCTCCTGGGCTGTTCCTTAAGTCCTGAGGACTGAGCAGGAAAACGCCTGAGCCTGGTTTACAGCTGAGTCTGCATGACATGCTGGTGCCACCTGAAAGTGGCTGACTGTAGCCCTTTACCCCCACTCAGGGTGACCCTGGATGATAACAGCGAAGGACAGCTTTCCCAGGGGTAGAAGACTGATGGGAATATTTCACTGGCAACTTGGTCTGGATTGAGAGTTGGTAAGAAATATAGATCTAGGCCAGGCACCATGGCTCATGCCTGTAATCCCAGCACTTTAGGAGGCAGAGACGGGAGGATTACTTGAGACTAGGAGTTCAAGCCCAACTTGAGCAACTTAGTGAGAACTTGTCTCTATAAAAAAAGAATAAAAAAGTAGCCAGCTGTGGTGGTGCACACCTGTAGTACCAGCTACTCAGAAGGCTGAGGTAGGAAGATTGCTTGAGCCCAGGAGTTCGAGACTTTAATGAGCTATGATCATGCCACTACGCTCCATCCTGGCTGACAGAGTGAAACATTGGCAAAATAAATAAATAAGTATAGTGACTCATGAGGAGTTGCTAGAGGTTTGGCTAAATGGTCAGGGGCTCTGAAGAATCAATGATCAGAAAATTAATTGCACAAAAGAGTGGAAAGAGATATCAGGAGGAGTCACAGTAGATGCCATGAGAAGACTTTTGCATAGGAATGCTCATCAAATGGCATATGGATGCTCTCTGAAAAGGAGGACTAAGTAATCAGGTGGGCAAGATGACACACTCCATAGTTGTCAGTCAACCCCATTCCCCTGCTATCCAGGGTTGCTCAGTGGGCTTGTGAACACAGGGGCCAGTCGTGGTGCCATGGATAGTGGTCATACATGAGTTCATCAACATGGTTGCTGAGGTTTGGATGTGATTTGTTTCCCCCACAAAATGTTAAAACGTAATTCCCAATGCGGCAGTGGGGCTTAGTGGGAGACATTTGAGTCACAGAAGTAGGGCCCTCATGAATGGATTAATGCCCTCTCTCAGGGATGAGTGAATTCTTAAGCTCATGGGAGTGGATTAGTTTCCTCCAGAGCAGGTTGTAAAAAATAGAGTCTGGTTTCCTTGGCTTCTCTCTCTTACTTCTTCTCTTTGCACAAGCCCTCTTCCCTTCCAAGTAGAACTCTCCATGAGTTGAAGCATCTTGAGGCCCTGACCAGATAGAGTTGCCTTGTATTGAACCTTCCAGCCACAAGAATAGTGAGCCAAATAAACTTATTTTCTTTATAAATTACCCAACCTCAGATGTTTCTTTTATAAAAACACTAAATGGACTAAGACAGAAAATATCCCCCTTGACAAGACTGATCTGGCTACTTCTGACACCAAGTAACTAATCTGTCAAGAGCCCCCTCTATATACTATCCCCTGTGGATCAACCAGCCACCTAGTGGCAGGTTGATTCCACTGGATGGGATTAAATGGAAGGGGCACAAATTCTGGTTATAAATTTGTTGTTCCTGCCTATAATGCTTCCTGCAACACAACTTCCCTAGACTTGGAATGCCTTAGTCATCATTATGACCTCCACCATAATGTTGGTTCTAATCGAGAAACTCATTCCACTGCAAATGGATTAAATTGTCTTACCATACAACCATTGGCCAGAAGCACTAGTCTAATTAAAAGTGGAGTAGACCAGGCACAGAGGCTCACACCTGTAACCTCAGCACTATTGGAGGCAGAGGTAGTAGGATTGCTTGAGCCCAGGAGTTTGAGATCAGCCTAGGCAACAAAGCGAGACCTCATCTGTACACAAAGATCAAAACATAAGCTGAGCAAGGTAGCTTGCATCTATAGTCCCAGATACCCGAGAGGCTGAGGTGAAAGGATCACTTGAGCCCAGGTAGTAGAGGCTGTGGTGAGACATGATCATGCCACTACACTCCAGGCTGAGTGACACAGTGAGACCCTTACTCAAAAAAAAAGTGGAGTGGCTTGCTGAAGATTCCATTATGGCACAAGTTGAGACAGCACTATGACATATGGAGCTCTGTGTTATAGGATGCAGTTTATGCTTTGAATCAAAGTACATTATCTGGCACAGTGTTTTAAGGGTGCCCAGGATTTGTTTTAATCAGGTATGACAAGACATGCACACACAGAAATGACTAGTATAAATGAAGACGTTTGTTATAATCACAATTCTCAAGAAAAAGGGACACAGACTGAGGGGGGCCAGCCCCCCCAGAGAGATTTAGGGGGTCCCTTGGAAGCTGTGGCAGCATCGGCGATTATTCTGGAAAGAGAATGAGAAAGAAAGAGAAGAGGGGAGAAAGAAAGAGACTGAACTCCTGCTCAAGTGACCAGAAGCCATTTAATGGGTGTAATATCAGGGCTTTTATCCCCAAACTCTGCAAAGTTATCATCACGGGAACTCCTGCTGCTATGGTTACACAAAATGTAGCATGTACATGAACAGGTCCACGTGCACACAAGGACACCCCCCCACTCTCAAGAAGATGCATTTTTCAAACATAAAGAAAAACACGAAGTTCTTATCCAGTTTCTATGTACTCTTAATTGTTTATAGCAACATAACATCATTCAATACTTACACCCGAAACCAACATAATGATATATTGCCTTTTACTATTCTATGCTAATTAAAACTAGTTTCTATAAAACAGTTGGTGCTATGGTTACCCTCTCCTAGCACCAGCTGGCCTAATACAAACTCCACTAGCCCCTCTGAATCAAACTGAACTAACCACACTTCTATAATAAAATGGTTACTTAATTTTTTTTAATCTATATAAAATACAAACTGTTTTCTTAAAACCTATATCTATAAATTTCTAAAGGTCGCATCAAGAGAACATGAGACCTGCACTAAGTCTCCTCAGTGTGACTCAAAGCCAAACTTAAATTGTGATAAAGCAAAAGATCAAAGCCGTGGGGAATGGGAACAATAGACTCCTAGGTTAGCTGTGTACATTCCAGTCTCAGAGTTTTCTGTTAGAGCCAGCTGGAGCTTTTCTTGGTAGTTTGTGCCAAATGAAAAGGGAGGGAGGGAATGGGTCAACAGCTCCCAAACACATCCTAGCGGTCTCGGGGTCTACGGCCCTTCCTGATCCCTAATACTCAGTGGGCCTCTGTGGCCGGCTCCCAGCACACCACACCACATAGGGCTACACAGGGAAGCACCAGAGTCAGTCAGGAGGCAGAGGGCAGAGGGAAGCAGGGGAGAGAGACTTTATTGTGGCTTCCATGGGAAGGAACAGGAAAGCAAGTTTTCAACTGACTGTTTTGAGTAATTTCAGTGGGCTCTGGGGCATGGGGACAGCTAGGTGCCTAGTTGTCTGGTACTTGTCCCTGAATGGATGAGGGCAGGTGGACAGGGACCCAGAATGTGGGAGCCTAATAAAGGAAGTGCTTCTTGGCATGGGCTCTGGATTGGCTGGTTTGCACACAAAAGGAATGCTGTTGGCTATATCTATGAATTAGCTAACAACGGGACCATCAAAAACCAAAAATGGAAAGGCATAGGCAATACACAGTCTTCCCGAAGCCTGTGAGAACTACTTGCTGTCCCAGCAACTATGAGCTATGCTGCTTTAGAGAACTTAGTTTCCAAGAATATAATGTTTCTACCAGGGAGCACTGCAATAGTTCCATCCAACTGGAACTAACAGTCAGGAAAAGCACTGTTTTATTACAAGGACTGATTCTGATTGATGAGGGGAAGTTGGGTTGCTGCCACACAGTAGGACAGGGAGAACTTTATCTAGAACCCAGAGTACTTAGCATTTTAGCACCTCTTCCCCTGCAGACCCTTCAAGAATGAAGGTTTAGATATCCCCACCAAGTAATAGTCCATAACCAGCTGACATTGTAGCTGAGGAACAGAAAAATATCAAATGGATAGTGAGAGAAAAAAATCATAGATGATAACTATGGCTCAAAACTAAGGTCATTAGATTTAGTAAAGAAAAATACAGATGTCCAGCAAAATCTGAATGTCTGATCAACAACAAACAGTATAAGTATGTCCTATACAATATTTGAAATGTACTTATACTTAAAAAAAAATCATTCACCATGTGGGTATCCTAAATTTTCCAGGAACTCTACTCATGACTAATTATAAAAGGAGGATACAGTAACTTTGCACATTTTTTCTTCGCTTGTCATATGTATGTATGTATTTCTATGTATTAACCATGTTCTTTTCTTCTTATTATTGTTGCTTGATTTACAAGTTGTTATAGAATATTCAGTGGATCTCTGACTAAATGTGAGGATAAATTAGAATAGCTAGCTGTGAATACAGTGGCTCTTGGGAGCAAATGACCTTATTTTGGGGAGAGGGTGAGAACTTTGAATAAAAGATAGATGCAACTTATTTGATTAACAAGAGGAAACCCGCCAGTAAACATGGGGCTACATACATTAAAACCCAGAGGATGTGCAGTCGAATGGAGAGGCTGGGCTTGAGAGTTTCGAGAGCCACATGCACTCTTGGGGCAGTTTCCTCAAGGAGTCTTTTTTCTATGTTAAAGCTGTGAGTACATTAAGAAGTCTTTGATACAGACCATCTCACTTCTCCTTTTAACTAATAATGGTAATTTATTTCTACCTATACCAGCAGATTAATGTTTGAATCACTAATCCCCTGATCTCTTTAGGTCTGACTAGAGTAAGGTGTAGCTATATGCCCTGAACTAACTCCTTGATGGCATCTCCCATTCTCCATCTCCCAATCCCCATCTCCCACTCATCCCTGGAAGAAGCTATTTTCATTTTGGTCTGGGTTTTAGATCAATTATAGCAATGGTTTGGAGGTGACTCCAATTCTAGGCCATCCTTTGATGTTGAGTTACTGTGTCATTCAGGGTGGAGTCAGGAGACACACCAAACTGGTAATTTGAACAGGAACCTTTTCAAGAGTTAAACTATAAAGAATTGTTAACTTGTGAAAAACGTAAGAAAGGACTGCAAGCAAACTGGCAAGTGCTGCAAATTAGGGCTCCCTCATTTAACCTCTCTGTGTTGGTTGTTAAAACATTTACCAGCATGCCAGCGGGCATCGTGACCATCGAGTGACACTGTAGTAAATTCAAAAAGCAGCTAATGCATCTGCTGAGGGAGGTTGGCGGCAAAGGAACTAAGATCTAAGGAACTAAGGAGAGGGACCCTATACAAAGATTCATACTTTTCCTACAGAGCATGGTTTTGCAGGGACATGAGGCCTGCTGAGAGTGGGAGCCAGAGCAGGTCCACCCACACCCCAGCCTGTCATTGTTGGGAATGTGGGTGGGCTGGAGCAGGTCGGGGTAGGGGGTGGGTGCCCAAGGATGCAGCAGGAGCTGGCCTGTAGAAGTAGCAGCCAGGACACTTATGTTTGAATTAATCTTTCCCCTCACTGTCCTTTTAGGGATCTGGAAAATAGATTCCTGGGCTAAACAGATGCCTTCTTTAAGAATACCCTAGGGGTCGGCGGCAAGATGGCGACCGGGCAACCTGGTGTCTGAAGCCCTCTGCAAGGGAGATCTGCAGTGGGTCTCTGACTTTCGCCCCGGGAGGCTGGGGACCCCAGGATTGCAGCCTGCTCTTCAGACAGAGCTCGGCCATCGCTATCGCAACGACTGGAACATCGCAACGACTGGACAGTTTTACTGCATTGCACTCTCCCACCGCTGCCGCAGCCCCTCCCCCCACCAGCGCTCCCGCCGCCGCCGCCGCCGCCGCCGCGGCCTCTGGCACGGGTAGCTCATCACAACCCGGCCAGAGGAGATCCACACCAAACCGCTTCAGGGAAGATCTGCTGGGAACGCTGCCACCGCTCCTGCGTCCGAGACTGTCCTGTCCGCCTGGCGTGGGGATCCTGTTGCCTGCTCGGAGGCAGGCAGCCATCTTGTTCCTGTCCGGCCCCACCCCCTCTGGGGCGAGCAGATGAGATAGCACCACCTGCTGGCGATTCAAGGTAACAACACCGAAACGGGACAAACAAGCTTGATAAAGACATAGACCAAACTTCTGAACCGAGGTTATTCTGAACTGTCCTTCACAGCAGATCAGGGGAATGGACCCTAACTGCAAACTAATTTACCAGCTTGAAAAGAAAACTAGAAATCAGACCTGAAAGGACATTGGACCTAAACGAAATGTCACAGAGTGTGCTTCATTGATTCTATTAGTTTAATGACTTAATTCTATTCCTACTCTATTGTTCCCTTTTTTCTCTTTTCCTTTTCCTTTTCTTCTCTTTTATTCTGTCTGTAAACCATGTCTTTGTATAGAGGAACAGCACACTAATAAGGTGGTTGGATAGCTGGTATGTTAGCATCACTATATGTTTTATTTTTGTTTGTATGAGAGTTGGTTCGACTGTAGCTGTGGTCTATTGTTTTTATCTGTTTCAGTATAGGCCTCTCTCTCTATTTGTTGGCACACTCGTTTGTTTCCCCCTTTCCTCCTCTATCTCTCCACTCCCCTCTTCAACCCACTATCTGCTCCATTCTCTCCCCTCTGCTAACCACATTTTATTTCAGGGAGTAAACCTACAGCCCCACTGCCCTGGAAAGATTCCAGGGCAGTGGGAAGTGGGTTCCACATTATCCACACGCCTGTCAGCGAATACCAGGACCTGTAGACAGATTTTGAATCACAGCTCTCCCCTTAAGTACATCTCAAAACTGCAAAAAGGACCACCTCCAACCTACAGTGCAACTTCAGAATTGAACAAAGTAAGAGGACGTACATAAAGAATAGGAGATTGAACAAACAGAAGTAAAACCAATCCCTTTACCCCTGAATAACAGAATTAAAGAAGACGGTGACGTGGAGGGAAGGAAAAAGTAAGGAGGGGGGAAAAACCGCACAAATGAAGAAAAACCAAAAGAAGATATAGGTCTTACACAGACCCCTGGGAGATCAGACAATGAGAAAACAGATTCTGGAACACAGACAATGAAGAGTCCCCAGAATGACTGGCTACATGCAACAA
>NW_007014400.1:0-2261 GCF_000164805.1 Carlito syrichta
GAGACCCGCCTGGGCAGCGAGACCTCATCTCTTCAATAAATCAAAAAATCAGCCGGGCGTGGTAGCGCGCGCCTGTAATTCCGGCTTCTCGGAAGGCTGAGGCGGAAGGATCGCCGGAGCCCAGCAGGCGAGGCTGCGGTGGCCGGGAGCGGCCACTGCACTCCAGTCTGGGCGACCGAGTGAGACTCCAACTCAAAAAAAAAAAAAAAAAAAAAAAAAAAAAAAAAAGATAAATAGAAAAATAAAGGTCTTCTAAACCAGATATGGGTAAGATGCACAGTATGGTCATCCTGAGGCAAATTGTTCTCCAGCTATGAAGCCAAACAAGTTATAGTTTTCTAAAATATAACAATGATGGGTCAGGCATTGGATAGACATTCTCGTTCCAAAAGAAAGAAGTGGAAAAGAAGAAAGTTCCCAGGTAAGTCCAAAACCTAGTGTGGAAAATTCTATTAGACTTTAAGAATAATCATTTTTGACTCAGTGCTCCAGGATCTCCAGGGAACTCCTCCTGCTCAAGGAGCTCCAGGATCACTGAAATGGCAACATGGCTTGGTGGGACAACCCCACAGTGACTATTGCACCCCCCCCCATGTCTCAGTTCTTTTGGGCTAGGGTCTTGCCCCCTGACTCCAGGTGTCTCTGTCCTTTGTACCTATGTGGAAGCAGCTATGTCACCCAGTTCTGTACATACTGTGTCAGTAGAGACTGCACTGTAAGGATGCTACAAAACTTTGCTACCTGTGGAGCAAAAAATTGCCCTATGGAGGAGCAGCCATTGTGGCCTGTTCTGCGCCAATGGTTCACTGAAGCTGCACCTGGGGAGTATGATGCTGGGTGCAGTGAGTGAGGCCTATGATGTGAGACAGCAGGAGCAGCATAGGCTAAGGTTCCACAGGAGCCAGTGGTTTTTCCTTTGAAACCAGTCTTCTCCCCCCATCGCCTTTCCTTGTACTCTAGGTCTGTGGTAGAAGTGGCAGCTCTGATGATCTCTAAATCACTTTGGGGGTAATTTTTTTTGTCTTGGAGAATAGCTTCTGGCTTCTTTTGAGATGGCTAATCCATACCAATCTCCTTATCACTTGGCCACACCCTTAATGTTCTCACTTATTGCAATATGGTTAGGCTGAAAATGTTTCAAATTTTTAAGTTCTTTTTTGCTTAGCAATTTCATCTCTAAGTCATTTATCTCTTTTCACATTTCATTATAAGCAGTCAGGATGAGCCAAGCTTCACCTTCAACACTTTGCTTAGAAATAGCTTCAGTTAAATATCCAATCTCATTGCTCACAAATTCTTCCATCCACAATGCCCTAGAACATGAACAAAATTCAGCCAAGTTTTTTGTCACTTTATAAAAAGGATCACCTCTTCTCAACTTTCCAATAACAGGTTTATTATTTCCATCTGAGACTCCATCAGAATGGGGTCATATTTCTACCACCATTCTGTTCAGAATTGGTGAGGAATTCACCAAGAAAATTGAGGCTTTTTCTACAGCTCTCCTCTTTTTGGGGGCTCTCACCAAAATATCCCTTAACTGTTCATAGCAATCTCAGCTTTTTCTAGCATGCAGCTCAAAACTTCTAGCCTCTACCCATTACCCAGTTCCAAAGCCACTTGCACATTTTTAGGTATTTGTATATCAGCACCCCACTCCTGATACCAATTTCTCTCTTAGTCCATCTGGGCTGCTATAACAGAATACCAAGGACCAGGTGGTTTATACACAACAAAAATGTATTTCTCATAGTTCTTGAGCCCAGGAGGTACAAGATTACAGTGGTAATAGGTTCAGTGTCTGGTGAGAGCCTGCTTCCTGACTCATAGGTGACTGTCCTCTTGCCATGTCCTTACATGGCAGAAAAAGTGAAGGAGCAGTCTGAGATCTCTTTTATATTTCACCCTTACAACCTAATCACTTCGTGAAGGCCCTACTTCCTAATGCCATCACAGCAAGGGTTGGAATGTCAGTATATGAATTTGGCAGGGGAGAGAAAAACATTCAGCCTATCACACCAGTATAAAGTTAATGTTTAGTGAGTGATGTTAACTACACTAAAAGCAAGATGAGTGTAATGTTACTTACTGCATAAGTGACTATGTCTTGCTTGGAAGCTTCAAACAGACCAAGAATAGTAGTGGTTAGTTTATGTTTCAAGCCACTTTGCAATCCTGAATATTCTTCAAAGAACTTTCTTACCCTTATTTAAGAAATGTATTTCCCTTGTTTTAATTTTTGTTGTTAGTGGTAGTGTGGT
>NW_007014401.1:0-1607 GCF_000164805.1 Carlito syrichta
CTTAAAACTTAATTCATAAATGACTAAATTATTCCTCCTAGAAACCAAATAGTAATAGCTTTAATTTACCTGTCTCCTTAATGTTACTAAGAAATACAAATATTGCATTTATGCCTTGACATTGCAACTTAAAACGTTTTTGCATGAGTTCTCTGTATAATTTGAAGTGACTGCCAAACTTCAGGCTTTGAGATATACATTTCAAGCTGTTTGTTTATCCTAAATGCCCAAGCCCAGGATACAGGGTTAGCTGTATTCCTACAAACCCTTTCCCCCTCCCCCTTTTCTCTTAAAAGCATAAAATCCCCTTCTCTGTAAACTTGCTACTCCCCCTACTTTGGGAAAGGAGCAGAATGGTCCTTTTTAGGGATACCTGTTGTGATTTCTTTTCCATTCTGGCATTACTAAGTCAACAGCATCTTTGCTGGCTCTACTCACAGCAAGATTTTATGTAACAAACTTTCTCCATTAAAATGACCACATTTCTTACTGACACTTGAACATTTGGATAGAACTGAAACACAAAACTTTGAAGAGGGAATTACGTGGTTTTATTTCATTTAGAGGAATGTATTTTCAAGTGGATTCCAGAGTGAGGAGAGTGCAGAAGGAGTCAGAAAGAAATGTAAGAGTCCAGGAGGAGGGGGAAGATGGAACCCTGACAATCTGTTCCAGTCTTCTGATGTTGCCTTTTTTTCTCCATTGAGTAACCAGAGATATGATGCATAGGGCCCCTTCCAGATAATCACTTATGATGTCTGATCTCCTCACTGTTCTCAAGCTCTTTATCTAGATCCCTCTTTTGGCATCTGTCATGTTCTGCCTTGCTTTATGGTTTGGGTGCATTTGCCAGTTTCTCCAATCCACCTGCTAACTCTTTAGCAAGAGAACTGTGCCTTCCTTATTCCTGTGTCTGTCTACATTGCCCAACACAAAAACCAGCTTTTTATTAACTTTTAACATCTATTGGTTGGATGCGTTCATTCAGGTGGTTTTCCAGATTCAGGAAATCAGATCAAATTTCCTTTACTTCCGTTTACTCCTGAAGCAGCTAAAGGGACTCAGATGTGGGTGAGTGGAGATGGTTTCCCATTGCCTCTCTTGCCCTGCTCGGAGAAGGTTCTGAACTTCAGTGATCTTGAAAGCCCACATGAAGTGTCATGTCTGTCAGGTGAATGGAGAACAGTATTTTGGGTCAGCTGCATTACATAACCCCAGCCACTTCAGTGCACACAGACAACCTAAAATGCCAGGAAGACAGTAAGTCTGCTACCTAGCCAGCCATAGTGCTCAGATCTAATGACTGAGTTTGGAACCTTGAAAACCTTGCGGGGCCTGCACTGGGACCATCTCTTCCTCTCAGCAGAGACTAGGAGTTTACCCTTATGTCTAGTTCAGTCCTTATGTCTGAAAGCTTTAGCAGACATCCGAATAGACAGTGTGGTCTATTCGGGGCACTGCCAGTGACCAGCTCAGGCCTGAGAAGAGAGTGGAAGGAGATTAGACTGGACAGGGAGGTGGGAGCCAATGGTGTGCCCCAGACCCAAGAGTGCAGATTTCTTGGAGGTAAGCAACATACCACAGGAACCCAGAGGAGGTGTGATTGG
>NW_007014402.1:0-26434 GCF_000164805.1 Carlito syrichta
CATAAGGCCAAAGATGATAGTTTTAGTCCAAAGTCCCAAATTACAGTCCTTGAACTGTCTCCAGAAAGTTTAGCAGTAGTCTTCCTTCTGGGCCTTTATGGCCTTTAGAGTTCTGTAATCGCCTTTCTTGTCCAGGTGTCTTCGTTACTTTTCTCTTATTCTGCAGTGCTTGTTTCTAAAGAAAACTCAAAAGAAGCTTTTAGTAATGTTTCCCAGGCCCCCAAGGTTGCTTTCTGTCTTTAGCTAAGTTATCATAAAAGTGTCTGATTAGTATATTATGAGTTCAGTGAAAACCCACGCTATAAATGTTAACTTAGAGTTTTAACTATTGAATTAAGTAAAAACTTTAACGATTAATCTTTATCCTAAGTCAGTGAAAACAGTGTTATAAATCACCCACATAACTCCTATGTAAGTGCTAGAACTTATAATAAATTCATAATGAACTTACTATAAACTTGTGCTTCTAAAAAACCTTATGTCTAAACACTAAACTACATAATTCTAAATCAAATAAGGAGTGAGTATACTTATACCATTTATTACTTAAGCAATATCTAGTAACTTATAACCAAGTGAAAGAAAGCATTCTTGATGTGCTTCAGAGTTTAACCCTTGCATATGTTAGAAAAGGTCAAGCGGCATAGTGGGAAAATGGAATAATGAACCATGACATTCTCAGGTTAGCTGTGAGTACTTCGCATAAACATGCCATTTTCTTCTTCCACGACTGAACAGAATTTCTTCAGCTGTACCAACAGCAAGGATGGAAGATAGAAGGGCCTCAGTTGCCTGGACTCGCTTTGCAGCCGGGGGTCCTCAGCGCACCTGGACTTTGTCAATCAGGTGGGCCTCCAAGGTTGGCTCCCAACATCTCCCCCTTTTTTGTTTTTTAATATGAAGCCGTGAAATTCCATGCTTAGTCGAGAGATATTATTTTTCAATGATTTGAAGATGACTGGAAGCAAACATAACAGTAGCAAGATTATTCCTCCACACTGCCAAGGGAGTTTCTGTCTATCATTGCTCCACTTTGCCCAGTCTTTTCCTCCTCCCTCAGCCCGAGCATCTTCCCTGAATCCACTCAGGGATGGACCCCAAATCCTGCTGACTCAAACTGGCCTTCTCCTACTACTTGCCATACATCCTCGTAGGCAGTTAGGGGATTCTGGCCAAACCTTCAGTCTAATCACGTGATCTCTGACCTTCATCCACATTTCCTTCCAGCCCTCCATGCTCTCTAGTCTAACTGAGACTTCAGGGTGGGTGCCCAGGGCTGGGAGGTCCTTGTCTATTTTCACCCTCCCCTATGGACTTTTGCCGTTCATTTTCCTCATCTCTTATTGTCCCAGAGCTCTCCTGACTCTTTGAGCTCAGAGAGAATAGGGTTAGGGGTCCTCACTTGAGACTACTAGCGCCAGGGGGTCACTGGGGTGTGACAATAGGTAAGAGGAGGTGCTGTTAGAGCCATAGCATCTGTAGGTCCCCCCATGGACTGAGATTATAGGACTAATGGAAAACTTGCCCAGGTATAGCTGAGCTCAATACTTTGATATTAGATGAGGTGGGGATGGGACACGGACTGCCCTCTCCTTTGACAGAGGAAAAGTGAACACTGGGCTATGTGACTGACAAATCAGGGTCACATTCTGCCCTGAGAACACCGTGGAGCCCAGATGCACCGAGAGAGAGAGGGTCTATGATGGAGCTGTCCCAGAGAGAAGACAAATGGTGAGGAGCTATCTCACATTGATCAGAGCTGAGATCTACCCAGGACCTCTTTTTCTCTGAGAATTCTCATTCTTTCTGTCTCTGTTGTATCTTATTCTCTCCCTATCCCTTGTCTTTCTCTGTCTCTCTTTCTTGAGGCCTTGACCACATGGGTCTCCCTTGGAATGGCCTGTGCAGACATTGGGTCTCTGATTGAACTGCTGGGTTCCTCACTTGAGATCAGGATGTCCAGGGGGCCACTTGGTTCTGACCACAACTGGGGTTTGCTCCTGCCATAGCCATAGCATCCGAATGTCCACTTGTGGCTGGGAGTTATGGGGCCCACAGGGAGCAGGGCCTGGAATTGCCCAGTTGATTGTTGCTGTGAGTGCAGTGTCCAGTAGAGATTGTGTTCTCCCTCTTCATTGAGAACAAAACTGCCAAATCTCTTGTGTGAGCTACACTGGAGGGTTACATTCCCTCCCGAGCTCAGACAGAATTTGGCAGGGTTGAGAGTGTGAGTTTTCTTTGGCTCATAAGAGAGAAGGAGGAACCATGTTAAATGTGGTTCAAAAAATTTCGCATGATTCCCCAGGGCTGCGATGTTGGGGGCGGGGATATGTTCTTGAAAGCAACACAGGAAACAGGATCTGGACCTGCCCAGTTGGATGTTCCTGTGAGTTCAAGTGAGTCCAGAGTCCAGGATAGATTTTACTCTCCTTCCTCAGTGAGAATAAACTTTCCAAATCCCAATCCTGTGCCACATTGGAGGGCCGCATTTCCTCCTGACATCACGAAAGGGCTGGGCAGAGTAGAGAGGTTGGGTTTCCTGTAGGCTCTCCTGTAGGAGAGAAGGAAGCACCATATTAAATGGGGCTCACATCTCCCATATGATACCCCTGGACTGGAATGTGAGAAGGGAGACACGTTTGAGAGTAGACCTCCTTCCTGAGGGCAGAGCCTGGGATTGGGACACTTGAGGTTCTTCTCACCTGTCACTATTAGCTCCAGAGTATCACTGAGCCCTGAAAACTAATGCGGTTGCCACAGTATCAGTGATATCTTCCTGGGTATTCATCTGTCATGTATGAGATGTAGAACTTGGCCTTTTCCCCAGAATCCAGTGTACTCTGTATCTCCCTGGACAAACAAGATTCCCTCTTTTTTCAGATGGTACTTCTGGGTCTCCAGGGTCCCCTGACACCACATAGTCACAGGACTCCTGCAGGAGATCACAGATCCCGGTTCAGCCTGGAGGGTGGGCTTTTTGAAGTTCCCTGAAAAAAAAATCAGAACCTGGGTCCGACAATATCTCCACACTTCAGATCCTAGCTGTCATCCCTGGGACCCTCCAGATATCCTCATCAGTAAGCCAAGAAGTTAAATTCTCCTTGACCTGATGCCCCAAAGTACCCCCTTCTCCCCAGTGAGGAAGATAAACTTAGGACAGCATGGGTCAGACTCATCTGCCTGTACTTGGGCCCAGGACTCCAGACTCAGTCCTGGAAAAGAGTCCTCTGTGAGAGGTTTGCCCTCTAAAGCTTGAGCAGATACTTTTCTTCCCCAGGACCTCATGAATCCCTGGGGTCTCCTCCTGGAAGAGGGTCTTGTGAGGTGGGGTCCCTTCTCAGTCTATGGTAACCCCTCCCACTTCAACTCTTACTGAAGCAGAGCAGGGTTGTGAAGATGGAGGTCTTGGTGTCTCCTCTTACTGGTTCTCACTGTGCAGACAGGTGAGATCATCGTGCTTGGCAGGAGAGACAGACACACATAATTTAGCCACTTAGGACTGGGCTATTTCTGTTACAGGATTGCCACATCAACAGCCTCACAGGAAGAGGAATTTCTCTTCCTAGAATGCTGGTTCTCATTTCCACAACGTTGTACCTGGGGTGAGCATCAGGCTCTCTGGAGACATTTCACACAGAAATACCGTCTGTCCTGACCCTAGCAAACATCTGCCTGAACTATTCTCATGTCATTGAGGTTCTGGACATAACAGTAAATAGACTCAGTGCCTTTCTGTATTGGCCAATTCAGCATGAGCTTGACTGAGAGCTCCTCCTTCCCCTCAGAGCCTCCTACAGTCTCCTTTACTCCTTAGCTCATCTGTCAGCACATCTTTGTGGGGTCATTTCAGCAGTCCTGAGGACACTTTGGGTAAGATGCAGGTCCACACTACATGGCAGATTCCAGGTCAGCAGAGACACTGCTATAATCTGACTGTACTATTCAGGTTGACATGCATTGTGGAAATGAGGAAAAAGGAGAAATAAGAAAATAAATGCTGAATCTTCTCTTGTTCTTGGAATAAGAGTTTTATTTCAATCAAATAGTTCCCTTCTTGCACTTCTTTTGTTTTTTTCTTTTTTTTTCACAACAGTATCTCTCCCCCACCCCTTAGGCAACAAACCTTTTTTTCCCCTGCCTCCCTAAGGTCCCTTGTTTCCTTGGTCATCCTTCTTCCTTAATCCACGGTCAAGGTTTTGAGAGCAATTTCTTAAGCTTGAGCTTGGTTTTAGGGTTGGGGATAAATTGACTTTTATTGAATGTCTCACTGTTTATTCAAGTTGAACTAAGCTTGGCAAAGAAAACAAAAATAAATAAAGGAAACAGGGGAAATAACTTCTCTTTATGCCTTGCATTTTTTTAAAATCAGGTAGCTCATTTTTTTAACTTCTCTTTTTTTCTATTTTTTTTTTACAGCAGCATCTGCATCCAGCTCCTTTGGGACAAGCCTCTGTGTCACTCCTAAATTATCAGAGACCTTTTTTCCTTGGTAATTATTCTGCAACTCAGTCCATAGTCTAGGTTCTCTGAATAATTTCTTATGTTTAAGCTGTGATTTGGGGAATTAGGTGGGGAGTCACATTTTAATTAATTCCTGACTATGATCCACTGTCTATATGACCTTAGGAAGTAACTTTTCAAACCTTGGCCTCAGTTTTTTTGCTTTGAGCCTATTTTCATAAACTCTACTTCTCAGAGTGGTTGCGAGTGTCAGTGGTTCCTGGATCATGCAAGGAGTTCATTTGTAATACCATTACTTGTCAGGTTAAGACATGTGTGGTTGGGATATGAAAGGACCTGGTGTCAGAAACCACAGTCAACATGAGCAGTTGAGGTACTCTTATGTGCTCCTAATACTGAGAAATGCTGTATATGTGTATAGAATTTCTGAAATAGGCAAATCTCAAAGTCATGACCAGAAAAGGTGAAATTAAAGTTTCTCAGACCTAGAAACAACAATACAGGAATTCATATGGAAACATAAAAGACCAAGAATAGCCAAAACAATCCCTAGCAAAAACAAACAAACAAACAAACAAAAAAACAGGAGATATCACACACCCAGACTTCTGTATTATAAAGCTACAATAATCAAAACAGTCTTGTATTGGTACAAGACCAGGCATATAGCTCAATGGAATAGAATTGAGATTCCAGAAGCAACACCTCAATTTCTCAACCACCTCATCTTCGACAAAGCCTCTACCACCAACCATTGGGGAGATGAGAACCTATTCAGTAAACGGTGCTGGGAAAACTGGCTGTCCACATGCAGAAGATTGAAACAGAACCCCTACCTATCCTCATACACAAAAATCAACTCTAAATGAATCAAGAGATCTAAACATAAAACTTCAAACTATAAGAACCTTAGAAAATGGAAATTGGAACTGGCAACCAATTCCTTATCAATACCCAAAGTGTCTATGCCATAAGAGAAAAGATAGACAAGTGGGACCTCATCAAACTGACAAACTTCTGCAAAGCCAAAGAAACCATCAAGAGAGCAGGGAGACAGCCCACAGATTGGGAAAAATATTTGCCAACTCCATGTCTGACAAAGACCTAACATCTAGAATCTACAAGGAACTCAAATGTGCAAAAGAAAACAGCCCCTTTACAAAGTGGGCAAAAGATATGAATAGACACTTCTCAAAAGAAGACATGCAAGCAGTCAACAGATACATAAAAAGATGTTCAGCCTCACTAGTCATTCAAAGAAATACAAATTAAAACTACACTGAGATACCACCTAACTCCTGTCAGGATGGTCATCAACAATAACTAAAAAAACCAAAACAAAACAAACAAATACTGGAGAGCATGAGGTGAAAACTGTTGGTGGGAGTGTAAATTAGTGCCGTCTCTGTGGAAAACAGTGTGGCGATTCCTAAAAATCCTAAAAATCGACCTTCCATATAACCTCACAGTCCTCCTACTGGGACTATACCAGAAAGAACTCAGGAAGAACTCTATAGAAAAAGATGCCTGCACACGTATGTTTATTGCAGTATTTTCCCAATAGCAAGACCATGGAACCAACCATGCTACCCATCAAAAGAGGATTGGATTTAAAAAAATGTGGTACATATACACAATGGAATATTACGCATCCATAAAGAGGAACAAAATCATGAACTTCGCAGCAACCTGGATGGAATTAGAATCTCTAATACTGAGTGATCTTTCACAGAAACAAAAAGCTGAGTATCACATATTCTCACTCATAAGTGGACCTTGAAAAACCACCACAAAACTATTAGAAAAAGATTGATTGTACTGGAAACTATGGAAGGGAGGGGGGACAGGGAGTCGAGATTGACAATAGTAGAAATCTGCCTGGGAAAGGGTGGCACATCTCAACAACAAGGGTACCTACACAATGGGTATCTGTATACCTAACCCTGAAATGTTCTCCACAATTTTAAAATTAAAAAAATTAAAAGTTAAAAATTAATAAATAAAATCTATACTACTGAGTGATCTCTCACATAAACAGAGAGCTGAGTATCGCATGTTCTCCTCATAAGTGGACCTTAAACAACTACTGTATTACTATAAGAAAAGGATTGAAAAAGGCTGGAAACTGCGGGGAGGCGGGTAGAGAGGTGGGAAGGTGCTATTGACAGTAGTTAATATCTGCCTGGGGAAGGGGGGCACACCTCATTGATAGGGGTACCTACACGGTGAATATTTGCATACCTAGCCCTGAATTGTACCGCACAATTTTAAATAAAAATTAAAAGAGGGGAGAAAGGTTAAAATAAATAAATAAATAAAAGATAATAAAAATAAAGTTTCCCAGGTGTATATGAATCCACAGCAGGGGACCAAGTCCAAAGCTGCGTTGCAACAGGTGCCTGTGAGCATCAAGAAGACACAAGAGTGAAGTTTTTATTTCTGTTTGGACACAGGAACCCCAGATTCTGCTTAGGCTGGAGGGTTCCAGGCTTTTTATGAAGGCTGGAGACTGTGTCATCAACAAAGGATGTGTCATCAACACCTGAGGATGGAGTGGTTGTAAAACAGCACAGGGAGCTCCCTTAAAGGGGTGCTCCAAACCATCCTTCCATGGGGATGGTGGGATTCTAAACAAAGAACCAAAAACACCAGTGTGTTCAATTCAAAGCATAAATTAACTAGGGTTCTATATGTGGCAACAACCTGTAGCATGTCCTCAAGATGAATGGGAAGACATGGAAAGTTCACTCACTATTTTGATCTACTAAACAAACAAACAAATAAATCAAGAAAGTTTTAAAAAAAGCTACAAAAATGTATCTCTGAGTACAGCTGTCCCTTGGTATATATAGTTTATGGACTCCAGGACAACTCAAGCATATCAAAATCCACCCATACTCAAGTCCTTTAGTAAGCCCTCAGCATCCACATGTAGAAAAAGTTGGCCATCCCTATGATTTTTGCAGCCTGTGAATGCCATATTTTTAATCTTGCTTCATTGAAAAATGCACAAAAAAATGCCCTTAAAATCTGGGTTGTTGAATGGCCAATTGTGTATTGAGTTTATTTTGGAATTACAAATAAGGGTTACAACCTGGATTTCATGGAATGGCAAGTCAACAATGTATCTTTGAGGAAAGGCTAACCAGAATCCCTAGATCACAGAAAGGAAGAGGTTTACCTGTGATGCTTGAAACAGAGTTCAGTGAATCAAAAGCTGAAAGCCAGAGTTGTCAGTTCCATCATTGAGATGCCATCACTGAGCAACTGTTCTTTCAAAAGAATCTTGTCAGAGATACTGAAGTTCTAAAGCATGTCTCATGCTCAGCATTGCCAAAGCAGGGAGATACATAAAACATGGGAATGGAGGTTTTGTTGGGTCTCTTAGAAAGTCCTTGGAAATAGTTCTTATCTCAAACATGTAAGCATGAACCTGTTCTCTGTCATGCCCTCCTAGCCCTGGTTTTTCTGGGTCTCAACTAATATAATTTGATCCTGGTATCTGCTACTTACATTTTAGATATTTCTGTAGTGAGGGAACTGTTTTGTAAAATTTTATGAATGTTTATGGAAGTTGGTTAGGGTACAGCTACTTTCTACATGTATATAAAAAGAGTTGATTTATCAGTGTTTTACAAAAACAAGCTAAACTTCTTCACCAGTACCTGGGAATGTTCAAGGCACCAGCTTGGTTGCAAAAATGCAGGTGAAAATATGCATCTGGCCAGATCATAGAGCAGTTATAACACCTGAGTTTCTCATTCAAGACATAGAAAAAAGTGGAGAAAACTTTCATTAGTGCTAAAATGAATACCTTGACTAAGGTAAAGTGAATTATGTCAAGAATCAATAAAAAATAATTCAAAAACTACTAGAAGAAACACGAACTATTATCAAACAAATGGCAAGCTTATTTGGACTGGATTTCCCATGAGCAAGAAGTGATGACAACAGTTACTGGAGAAATATCACCAATATACTCATTGTGAGTGGAGAATTCTATACTGCACACAATTATTAAGTGAAGAAATGGAAATTTCAGTAGTGGGCAAAATCTTAAAACTCAAGGAGATTCAATCATCTCAGACCTGTCATTTCTCATGTCTCATAAATTAAACCCAGTATGTCAGGCAGAAATTTTATAAGAGATAAGGAGGAAGATATCTTAAATATCAGATATTCTTACCATTTTTCTCACTCATAAGGCAAAGTTCTTCTTTTAGCAAATGTCATAATGAAAGAGAGAAAGAGAATATATTAAGCATTTTTAGAGCTACAAAGTATTGTGTGTGTGTATATATATAATATATACATATATATACACATATCTTCTGTTTATATGCACTCTGAAAGCAACAACAAATCATGTAAATTATTGCAAAGAATAATGATCTTCAACTTGAGAAAATAAGATGCTATTCTTGATCTTTTATGTTGAATTTCTGTATTGTCCTTTCCAGGTCTGAGAAGAATGATGTTGGTAGTAATGGACATCTTAAAAATGTTAATTCTTCAAAACCATGACCATGGAACATTTTTCTATTGGATTTTGTCTTCTTTGATTTCTTTGAGCAGTGTTTTGTAGTTTTCATTGTAAAGGTCTTTCACTTCTCCAGTTAGGAAGATGCCAATGTATATCTTTTTCTTTCTTTCTTTTGTTGCTATTGTGAATGGAATTGTGCTTTTTATGTGAGTCTCTGTTTATTGTTGGTGTATAAGAATGCATCTGTTGCCAGGCTCGGTGGCTCAGCTTGTAATCCAGAGCTTTGGGAGGCCAAGGTGAGTGAATTGCCTCAGTCCATGGGTTCGAGACCCACCTGGGCAACTTGGCGAGACCTCATCTCTACAATAAATAAAAAAAAATTAACCTGGCGTGGTAGCACACGCCTGTAGTTCCAGCTACTTGAAAGGCTGAGGTGGAAGGATCGCTGGAGCCCAGCAGGTCAAGGTTGCTGTGGCCAGGAATGTGCGACTTCACTTCAGTCTGGGCGACAGAGTGAGATTCCAATTCAAAAAAAAAAAAAAGAATGCATCTGTCTCTTGCACGTGCATTTTTTAGCCTGAGACTTTACCACAAAGTCCTACATACTATATACTCACTCATAAGTGGACCCTGAACACTTATCATAATAGCATAAAAAAGGAATTGGTACTAGTGGGACACCTCCAGGAGGTACAAAACATCAATAAGGGCACACTAATTTTACCTGTACAATGACCATTTATGTACCTAACCCTGAATTGTAACCCACATATTTAAAATAAAAATAATAAAAAAGAAAATGAGATTCCTCTGTGAACAACAGAAAATGACAATGCATTGAAAATATGAACAAGCATTGTATATGTATATATATAAATAAGGGAATTTAATTTTGACAATGAAAATGAGCAGGGAAATTGATCCCCCTCCATAGAGACTTCAGAAAAATTACTTTCATGTCATCATCTTCATGTTAGCCTGGTGAAGCGCATTCAGAATTCTAATCTACAGAGCAGTAAGATAGTAAATTTGCATTGTTTTTAAGCTTCCCAGTTGCTTATCATATCTAAAGGCAGCAATTGAAAACTAATACATTTGCAAAAATATTTTTAAAATATCAATAGCTGATGTACTTGAAATCAATTGTCTACCATGAAGACATAGCAGTCACAAACATTATTCAATCAATCACTTATCTTTAAAATATATACAGCATACAGCATGAATTGACCAATAATGGAGGATTTGAAGAAATATTTATCAAAATATGATAAAGACGAATTTATATGGAGGTTTAATGGCAAAGATGTACAATCTGATGTGCACATTTAATACACTTTTGTTGTGTATAATGGTTATGAAAATATTTTATGGTACACAGAAAGAAACAATGTAGAAATGTTTATTTATTAAAACACATGCCTGACATGATTCAGATTAAATATTATTCTAATTAAATTTCAAGTGAGCTTTTTATAAAATGAACAAAATTATTCTAATATTTATATCAAAGTTCAAATAATATAAAGTAGTAATAAGTTTGAGGGAAAAAAATTAAGTTGGAAGATTATCATTAAACAATTTCAGCACAGTATAAAACCACACTAATGATGACATTATAGTTTGGGGAAGATAAACATATATTTTATGGTGGCTTTCTTGTGTACAAAAATTTTGATTTATAATGTTGTTTTCAAGATTCTTTTTTGACTTTGATTTTTGACAGGTTGATTATAGCAACTCTTGGTCTAGTCTTTTTTAGGTTGAATCTGATGGGAGAATTTTGAGCTTCCTGTATACACATGTTCACATTTTTCTCCAGATTTGGAAAGTTTTGCAGCCATTATTTTTTCAAATATAGGTTGTGTCCCTCTCTCTTGCTCTCCACCCTCTCCTTCTTAAATTTCTATATTGCAATAATTAGCTTTTTAAATTTTGTCTCATAAATCCTACAGGCTTTTCTAATTTTGTTTCATAGTTTTTGTCTTTTCTGACTGGATATTTTGAAATAACCTGTCTTCATGTTCACATAATATTTTTTTTTCTTCTTGATGAAATCTACCATTGATGCTCTCTACTGAATTTTTATATTATTCATTGCATTCCTCTGTTCCAGATGTTCAGTTTGGTTCTTTTTAATGATTTCATTCTCTATGTTAAATTTCTAATTTTGTTCAGTTATTATATTTTTGACTGCAATGCCTCATCTCTCTTTTTTTTTGTTCTGAAATTAACTTCTTTAAGACAGCTATATTAAATTCATTATCAGACAACGTATAGTTTTCTATGTCTTTTGGATTTGTTATTGAAAAACTATTGTATTCCTTCAATGATGTTATTCTTCCTTGGTGCTTCATGTTTCTTGACCCTTTTCATTGATATTTGTGCATTTGATGAAGCTGTCACCTATTTCATATTTTACAGACTGATTTCAATAGGGAAATACCTTTCTCTATGGATGAGGGTGAGTTTGCTAGCTAGTCAGGGAGGTGGTGAGGACACAGCATCATGGTGTCTGTGCAACTCTTTCAAGTGAAGTTAGCATTGGCGGAGGTTTCAGGGGTCTTCAGTAACTAAGAATGTAGACAGGAGGAGTAGCAATGAGGCAATTGTCTCTGGTAGTGGAGGCTGCTGATGTCCTTCTGATCTGAAAATGGATTAAATACTTAAATGTGAGACTTCCAATTCTAAAAATCATAGAAGAAACCCGATGAAATATTCTTTGCGATTTTGGTCTAGACAACTAACTGATGTCCAGTCCTCAAAAGTAAATGGACCAAAACAAAAACTGATGACTGGTACAGTTTCTACACAAGAAAAGAAACCATCAAAAGAACAAAGGGACAACCTATAGAATGGGAGAAAATATCTTCAAACTATGCATCTCACAAAGGGGTGATATTCAGAATCTATAAGAAATTTAACTAATTTGCATGGAAAGCAAATATCCCATCAAGAATGGGCAACAGGCATGAAAAGATACTTCTCAAAAGAAGATATACATGTAGTCAACAAATATGTTAAAAAATTCAATATCACTAAACATCATGTAAATGCAAATGAAAACCACAGTGAGATATAATCCATCTCATACTCATCAGAATGGCTAATATTAATGTCAGAAAGCAACCAAATGTTCCCCAGGTCATAAAGAAAATGGAATGTTCATACATTGTTGGTTGGAATGTAAGCTAGTTTAGTCCTTGTAGAAAGGAGTTTGGAAATTTCTCAATGATCTAAAAATAGCTTACTACTCTGCCTATCAATCCCAATACTGGGTATATACCTCAAAAGCATAAATTATTTAACCAGAAAGACACCTGCACTAATATGTGTGTGTGTATGTATATATATCCATGTTATAGTGTTTGTATAAAAATGAATTCACATATATATTCTGATTTATATATGTACTCTGATATATAGTATGCATACACATATGTAGGCATTATGTGTGCATATATTTACATATTGTGTAAATCTATATTGTATGTATATATAGTTCATTGATATAGAAAATGTGACTGTGTATATGCATATAAATATATCTATGTATTTTTGAACCCACATGTGCAAAGAGGGAATATATATATTTAATATATATAATATTTTATGAGTAATACATTAAATATGTAAATATGCATATTTAATACATATCTAATGTATTACTCATAAAATTTTATATGTTGGCAGGGCATAGTGGCTTGTGCCTGTAATCTCAGGACTTTGTGAGGCTGAGGTGGAAGGAATGCTTGAGGTCAGGAGTTCAAAACAGCCTGAGCATTATAACAAGACCTTGTCTATGAGTTTCATGTGATATATTAAAATTGATGATATACTAATAAATGTTTTTGATATATGGGTGTTTGTCATTTGGGAGTAATTATCTCACTTTTAAGGTGTATATAAATAATTTCATTTACCTTTCGTGATTCAGAAACTCTGGAAGGTTGCAGTGGAACCAGTCAATTATTTCTTACAGATGAAACTAGATATGATTTCAAACAAAATCATTATATGAAAATCATTATATGAGGAAAATAATAATTAGGGCATTCCAGATAGGGTGAAGATTCATGTTGTGAGAAAGCCAGAGCCCTATGGGTGGAATACTGTGTCCACTGAGCTTGTGGCATAAAATCTTCTGTGAGATTTGAATCTATGAGATGTTTTTTCAATCATGCCTTTTATTTGCATTCTCAAACAAGAATTCATGGATGAGGAGCACAGTTTTATTTTAGATCATCTGGGAACTGAATATTTTCTGTTTGTAACATACAATTTTATAGTGCTGGTCAGTAACGTGGAAGGCAGGAATCAGTGTGTTCACAGGATTTATACCTGAGTCCTGAGAAATTGTAGGACAAAAGAGTGGTAGCCAGTTGTGCTAGAGAGATGGCCAAGGTCAAATGACAGAGTGTTATGCTTGAAACATGTTAAGACTTAGGGTGGGAGCGGCAGCTCATGCCTGTAATCCGAGAAGACTGAGGCAGGAGGATTGCTAGAGTACAGAAGTTTGAGACCAGCCTAGGCAACATAGGAACACTTTGTCTGTACAAAAATATTTTTCAAAATATTTCCAGATGTGGTGATATGTGGTTTAAGTCTCAGCTATGAGGGAGGCAAAGATGGATGGGTCACCTGAGCCCAGGAAGTCAATTCTGTGGTGAACCTTCATTATGCCACTGCATTCCAGCCTGGGTGACAAAGTGAAACCCCAACTCAAAAATGAAACAAAAGAGAAAAAAAGAAATGAAACAAGAAAAGAAATAAATAAGACCAACATAGGGTCCAGCTGCAAGAAGAGAGAGGGCCTTTGAGGGAGCTCTCCTAGAGAGAAGATGGGTAATGAACAGTCTGCTCCACCTTGTACTGAGTTGAGACCATCCCAGGGCCTCTGTCTGAGGATGATCAGTCTTTCTGTCTCTGCTGTCTCTGAGTCTCTCCTTCTACCCACTTATTCTCTGTCTTTCTCTGTCTCTCCCTCCTTTGAGACCTCCACCCATTATGCTGGCCATGTCCACCTGGGACTCCCCCAGCAGGGCCCATGCAGAGTCTGGGTCTCTGTCTGAACCATCTGGGCACCTAACCTGCAATCAGGATGTCCAGGAGGTCAATGGGGGCCGACCACTCGGAGGAGAGGTTATGTCCACCATAGCATCTGTTCTAGCCCCTGTGGGAACCACTCACAAGGCCCAGGGGAAGTCAACCTGAGACATCCCAGCCTGGGGCTCCTGGCCTAGGTGCTGGAGGAACCACATTCCCCCACCTTGGACAGAGAAAGCCTGTCATAGCCAACATCAGAGAGACATTGAAGAGTCAGGCTTTCTCTGGGGGCCACAACAGGGCCCTGCTGAGTCAGGAGGGAGGGCTTTATAGAAACTCGTGGATGGAATGATGAGCTGGGACTGCAGGGATTATTCCTCCTACATCCTCCCTTCTCTGTCCCGGCTCTTCAGATCTTGCTGCTGTTCACATTTTGTGTCTCTGACCCCAAGGTCTCCTGTTCTCCCCTGGGACTGTTCGGTAAACATTACAAATCTTACGGCTTCCCTCAACTCTGGCCTCAGTCTACCTGATTTTTACCTATCTTACAGTGACCAGATTGTAGAAGCAAATAGATGTGGTGACTTCCTGAGTTGGCGCCTTCCAGGTGAGGTTGACTGAGAGCTCTTCCTTCACCATAGAGCCTCTCAAGGGTTTTCCTTCACTCCTCAGCCCAATCATCAACACATCCTTGTGCGGTTCTCACCGTGGCCGGTCTTCAACCAAACATTCTAAAACTTAACTGTTGCCTCAAAATTGTACAAGAGAAGGCCATCCTTTCCTCACATGGGATCAGGATGTCTAGGGAGCCAGTGGGGTATGATCACACTGGGGTTTTTGTTCTGTCATAGACATAGCATCTGAACATCCACTTATGGTTGGGAGGGAGTCGCATGACCTTCAGGGAACAGGGCCTGGAACTGGCCATTGTGGTGTCCTTGTGAGTTTGGTGTCCAGAAGAGCCTGTTCTCTCCATCTATAGTTAGAATACACCTGTCAAATCTCAGCCATGAGTCACTTGAGGCTCACATTCCCTCCTGGGGTCACGACAGGGCTCAGCAAGGCTGAGAGGATGGATTTGACATAGAATCATAGGAGAGAAGTAGACACCATGTTAAATGGGGCTCACACCTCCCACATGATCCCCCAGGACTGAGCTGCAAGAGGGGAGAGACCCCTGAGAGCATACTCCCTTCTTGAGGAAAGAGTCCAGGTCTGGGATCCCTTAATGTCCTCTCACCTGTCACCATCAGCTCCATGGTGTCACTATGCTCTGACAACGTGAAGGATGTTATTGTAAGAGAAATATCACCCTGCATATTCACCTTTCATAGATCAAATGTTGAATTCGTTCTTGTTCCCAACCTACAACATGCTCTGTCTTTTCCAAAACACTGAGATTCCTTTTTTTCCAGAAAGTATTCCTGGGCCTCCAGGGTTCCCTGACATTAGATGGTCACAGGGCTCCCTCAAGTGATCACTGATGAGCCTGGTTCAACCCAGAAGGTGGATCTGGGGAGGGTCCTTGGAAGGGAATATGAGTCTGGGTCCCACGCAATCCTCACATCTCAAATTCCAGTTCTGAGCCCCAGGACCTCTCAGACATCCCTGTCAGTTCAGAACTGCCATTCTCCATCCTCAGCTCTCCACGGGTGGCTCCTTGTTCCCAGTAAGGAGGAAGAACCTGGAAGAGTTGGGGGCAGACTCACCTGCTTTCACTCATGTCCAGGATCCCTAACTCAGTCCCAGAAAAGAGTTCCCATAAGAGATTTGTCACCTCAAGTGACCAGGTCCTCTGATCCTTGGGAACCTCTTAAGTCCCTGAGGTATTCTCATGGACCAAGGCATGGCTGTGGGGTGAGGTTCCTTTTAGGCTAGAGTCTTCCTTCTCCCTCATCACATCTCACTGAGGTAGAGCAGGGCTGTTAGGGCCAAGCTCGTGGTGTCTCCTCCCACTAGTTCTGGCTTACAGATGAATGAGACCATGGAGGCTACAGGGCAGAGAGACATACAGGGTGTACCCACTCAGAGACTGACTCACAGGGTTGGCACATCAGGAGCCCCACAGGAAAGGGAACTGCCCTTTCTAGGAAACTGGCTCTTGTTTCCCCAAGTCTGGGTCTGGGGCCAGAGCCAAACTCTATGCAGACATTTCAGACAGAAATAAGGCTTCTCTCCCTCCACCCCCAGCCACTGTTTTCCTGATTTTCCCTCATGACACTGAATGCTGGGACATAGCAGTAAATAGACCCATGCAATCTTGTGTCATTTCCTTTCGAGTGAGAGTGGACTGAGGGTTCCTTCTTTCCTTTAGTGCTTCCCAAGGGATCTCCTTCACTCTCATCCTGTCCACTGGCACATTCTTGTTGGGTGTTCACCATGGATAGTCATCTAATCAGCCCTGGAGCTGCTTCAGGGAAGATACAGGTTGATGCTGCATGGAAGACTCAGGTCAGCAGAGGCACAGTTATCACCAGAGTGTGCAGGTCCCACCAAGCTACTTGTGGCAAAACAGCATAAAAGAGAAATAAGAAAACAAAGATGAGTTCTGTATTTGTTCTGGAGTGTGGGTTTTCTTTGTTCTGAATCTTGCTGTATTTCTCCTTTTATTCTTCCTTTTTTGCAGCAGCAGCATCTTCCTTATTCCTCCCTGAGAACATCCCTCTGTGTCAGTCCCACCCCTCAGGGCCCCTTCCTTCCTTGATCATCTCTCTGCACCTCAATCTATGTTCAAGGTTTTGGGAGCAACTACTTAGGTCTGAGATCCAATTTGTAGAGTGGGGTGGGAGCTGGTGTTTGTGTAATTTCTGGTTGTCTTTCACTACCTGTGTGACTTTGACAGTAATTTCCCATCTCTGAGCCTCAGTATCCTCAAACGGATCCTGTTGTCATGAACCCCCAACTCAGAATGGATGGGATTCAGTGATTCCATGGATATGGGAGGGGCATGATCATCATTAATTTCCAACCCAGACTAGGAGATGGGGGTTAGGACATGAGTGTTGGACTCCACAGTCTGCGTGGACAATTGAGGCATTCCACTCAAGAGCCCACAACTTCTCCTAATGCCAAGAAATGCTACTTATAACCTTTCTAATATGCAGAGCCTCACAGTCATGTGCAGAAAAGATACATGAAAGTTCCTTACATGGAGATGGATTCACCTCAAGAAACAGAAGCCAAAGCTGAGTTGAAGCAGGTGTCTGAGTCCATCAAGAGGTCATTAGGGTGCAGGTTTCCACTTCTTTGTGCATGCAGAAAGATGGCAGTCTGTACAGACAGGAAAGGGTCGGGATCCACACCTGAGGCTGAAGTGGACCTAAATCTGGATAGTGGAATCCTTCAAGGGAGTGTCCAAACAATCCCACGATGGGTCAACTGATATTTTAATCAAAGAAAACAGGACATTAGGTTCAAAGCATTTTTAGGGGACTTCCATAATGAGGGACTACCATGTATGTGGAGTTTTATATGATGGTTTAAGAAATTTGGTTCAGGGTGGGGCCGTTTCTTTCTTCCTTTTTTTTTTTTGAGTTGGAGTTGCACTCTGTCACCCAGACTGGAGTGCAGTGGCTGCTCCCAGCCACCGCAGCCTCGACCTGCTGGGCTCCGGCAATCCTTCCGCCTCAGCCTTCCAAGTAGCTGGAACTACAGGCGTGCACTACCACGCCTGGCTCATTTTGATTTATTGCAGAGATGAGGTCTTGACAAATTGCCTAGGTGGGTCTTGAACCCGCAGGCTCAGGCAATCCACTCACCTCAGCCTCCCAAAGGCACGGGATTACAGGGGCAGTTTCTATATTTAAGCAAGAGGGTTATTTTCTCAGTATTTCTGAGCAACAGCCTAAATGGCTTTATCAGAACCTGGGAATGTTTGAGGCCCCAACTAAGGTCATGCCTGCAGATGAACACATGGAGATGGCCAGGACACAGAGCAGTCACAGCACTCTTTCTGTCAGGACAGAAAAGAAAATGGGGGAAGCCAGGGAACCCTACAATCTGCCCCATTGGCTCTTATAGGCACACCTATTTCAAGATATTCCCTGAGTCGATTGAAAGGGTGGGAGCACATGTAAGACCCTTTTCCCTAATTTTAAGAACATTGGAACTAAACAGACACCAACAGTCAGTTCAGCCACATGTCACAGGACATTGTGGAGATTCCCTAGTGCATAACTGTCACCATATCTGGAGTCAATCGGTTCCTCAATGAGGCTGTTTCAGCATTCAAGTCCTTCAAACTATGCTTGGTGTCATTCAGAGTTTGGGGGACTCATCCTTTAAAGGGTGTTCACTTTTTCCATGATTTCAGCAGAACTTCCCAGAGGCAAAAATACAGCTAATATATAACCTCAGCAAATAAAACTGCTCCTCTGGGTAGTATGGCAGATGAAACTGCCATGTCATTCCATCATTTTCTGTCCAGTTTTTGTTTAGGGAGACTGAGAAATATGGCTCTTCATCACTGGTGACAGTTCTTGGGTTATCATACACTAATTGTAAGCATTGCATACCTGAGAAAGTTTTTAAACTTTTTGGGTCCTTGGGTATGTCTATCTCTTGTCACTTATGACTGTTGGTAAGATCCAAGTCTTACCTAAACAGACCATGCCCGACATTATACAGTGTCCCCTGGCCTTGGACTTTCTGGGAACTGCTGGTCCATCCTCAGGGTTGCAGACACTCTAGGACTTTCCGGATAGCATTTTGCAAAAGGCATAAGTGTGTAGACCTTAACTGGACTTCATCCACTCAGAGGATTCATGCTAGGTGTTGCTTGACTACACTAAGGGATGCCTGTATAACTGGTAAAGTGCAATTCTGAGTGTGTCTATGAGAGTGTTTCATGAAGAAATTGGCACTTAAATCACTGGGCTGAGTGGGGCAGATCCAACCTCAGTGTGGGTTGGTAGCATCTACTTAATTGAGGTCCCTGATAAAGCAAAAGGAGGGGAGAAGAGACCAGTTTCCCTCTTTCTTCTGGAATTTGTATACTCATGCTCTCCTCCCTGGAACATCAGAACTCCAGGTTTCCTGGCATGTGGTTCTTAACCCTTGACACCAAATTCTCAGTATTTTGGACTTGGATTGACCTATGCCACCAGCCTCTGGTTTTACAGCTTGAAGATGAACTTTCATGTGACCTCTCAACCTTCACTGTGTCCCTACATTGAGGGATCCTTGACTTTCCTGTCATGGTAGGGACTGTGGTGCTTGTCATCCCTTCTGGAGGTGACAAAGATTGTAGTGCCTGGTTGTTCCTCCTGGGATGCCCACCCCCTGGGGCTCTCCAGTCCCCTCCCCCCATAGGAGACTCCAATTCCTGCCTGGCCTGCAATTCACACTATGTCCTGACCCAGCATGTCACTTCCCCCCACTAGACCCCACCTGAGAGTGTGGGTGGCTCAGGCATGAGATGTGACCTTCTTCCTTTTTATTTTCTGTCCTTCTACACTCGGCAGGTGGACCTAGGAGTTGCTGAGCAGATATGTCTGGGGTCAGGAGAAAGTCTCTGTGCTCCTTCTATCCAGGTTTCTCATAGCTCCATCACTAACAGAATCGTGGTAGAGACACATCTTTCCCTGGTGGCCACACCTCCTCTAACATGTGTACCTTGCTCTTGGTTGCAACTGAGCCTCTGCCTCCCATACAGAGAAAAGCCTCCTCCTTGCTAATACAGAAAAGTTTTTAAAAGAAAATTGATAATTTATGTTTCAAAGAAGCAATTAATGATGATCATATAACTCATAAACTAACATTTGTTAGATCATACATCCTTGAATTACAGATTGATAAATTAATTCACATATGGTGAATAAGACAAATATTTACTAAAATCTGACAGATTAAGAGGGCAAAAAATTAAATCCATGAGTGAATAATTGCAGGTAAATTCACCATCAGTTTTATACCTGTATAGTAAAGATTTCTACTTATATTATGAGCTGTGTGTACAATATTAATGTTGATATATTTGTACATACATATGTTAATGTGTGCATATATTCACATATGTCTACATATGCTATGTATTCATTTATAGTATACATATATGCTACTGCCTAGTGTGTGTCTGCAAGTATATATATGATCCCAAGATTGATATACCTCTCAACAAGTAGGAAGTGAGCACATTTAACTCATGCATTGACCATACCATATCTGAATTCTTCCAAAGTACTATTTTACACATTATGTTTCCTACTCTAGAGCAATTTAGATAATAGTTAACAATAACAGAGATATTTTAAAAATGCAATTCTGTTCAAAATGAATAAGCAAAATGCAATGATTTTCTAGTATATGAACTTAAATTTATGATATCTTAATACATTTGGCAGATGTATGTTTGTATTTTATAGCTTTTGAGTAATAAGAACAACATCCCTATCAAAGTTGTGAAGATGTCTTGATGAATATGCACACATTTTTCTCTAGGGTGCATACTTAAGGGTCATAGTTGTGTGTCTCTTCCTTTGAATGGCACAATTTAAATCTACTCCATTAATTAATTAATACAACTTGTATTACTACTAGTAATGGAACAAAATTCTACATGCACAATTGTGTGTTCAAATATTGATGTGACTACTTCTTTTGCTTCCAATGATGATTTTGGCATCATATTTTTACTAAAACTTCACTGCAAGAATAAGGCAGAACTTTTCATAAACTTTAAATGAAAGAACACAGATGCATATCAAAAGCATCACAGAGAATAATAGTAACTGGCTCACACACACTTGTGAAAAACAGTTCTTTTCATGGCTTTTCAACTCAACATCAATGATGATGTCACATTGGCAAGTTGATGCTGACCACAGAGTATTTACAGTACAGACACAAGCAAAAGCCATAAACCAAGCCTTTGTAAAATGACTTGTCAGACAGCTGGTTTAGCAGCACACCCATGGTCCGTGCCATCAAACACACCTGTGAGTTGATTCTAGTGATGACATCTCTAAAGAAACTACATAGGAAGCATGGTATGAAGAGTGACGGGTGGTAGGACATGCTTTAGGACATATTTTTTCTGGGTGAGAATCTGATGCTTTACATTTATTTAGTCATTTCAACAAAGTTTTATGTTATGAGCTAACAAGATAAAGAATTAGCAAACAACAGGGAATCTGATAGTAGGAAAAAAGTATGTATTTTAAAAAAGTGAAACAGAGCATGAAGTCATAGAGGTGTGAACCCAAGTCCACCATGGAGGATGTAACCTCATGTTACTGGGGAGAGAAAATGGAAAGGGTCAGTGAAAGGAAGTCAACTATAGGAAGGAGGAAAAGATTCAGTTTAGTGGAAGAAGAGTCCTTCCCAGATACCTCAGGCATTTTCCCTGAAAAATGACTGTATTTACTTCCCTTGACATTCTCAACAGACAATTCCCTAACAGATGTCTCAGACTTTCTTCCAGAAACTCCTGGGATGAACAGATTTGTTTCCAAGCCTCTACCACTCTGAAGGGTGCAATAGTCTCTCTGGAGTTTACCTCCTGGCTGCATCATGGGGACTTCTGCGTCTGTGCCTAGCATCAAATAGCAGAATCCTGAGGACCACCAGGATCAAACCAGACAGACCCATGCAGATGAGATTCCCCACTGTGTAGTCCTGTGGCTGTGAGGCTGGGGATGGTAGACAGAGAGGTTGTAGAAGTCAGGGCAGATCAAAATCTCCAAGGATTTCTGAATGTCTACCCAGGACACCTACCTCCCCTTGACAGAATTTGTCCATCCTTGCTCAGTCCACAACTGAGACCATCTATCCAGTCAACAGTCTTGGAGTCTGGCTTGTTGTGTGATGGGCTAGAGAGCTCAGCTGTTCCTGTTATCCCAAAGACAAGCGTGTTGTTAGGGAGTTCTAGCAACCTGAGCCTTTCTCCTGGGTTCTGTGCTCTGGTATCCCCACTTCTCACGAAAGAATTCAGATGTAGTCTCTTAATAAACCCTGTCTCTACCCTAGCAGGATTTCTTCTGGTTTCCCCATTGGATTTTTCATCCTCTCTTTGTTCTTTGATTTCAGAATTTAAGTCTGAATCACACTGGAACAAAATGTAGCTGAGCTTCAAGAGCTCAGATTTGGTGAGAAAAATGGGTTTCAATGGAAAATTTTTTTTGTATTCTCTCTGTTCATACTGAGACACTGGACCACATAAGCTAATTCCTCTGGAAATGAAAATTTCCAGTTTTTCACCGAGGACCCAGGATCCATGATAGGGGTTGGTTCTTGAGGCTCCTGGATGTCAGGAGCACAAATGGCTGAAAGTCTGGGACTGCCTCCCCTTCATACCATCTCAGAGATTTGCCTTTCAGTTATTATTTCAATATGCCATACTTCATATATTAGGAACACCTATGATGGCACACATACATATGAACAGAACATATGTTGATGTTGTCCATGGTTCAAAAAACAGTGTTAATGTTATTTTTTATCTGTGAATCTAGCAGAGAAAACCAATAGGAAACAAGAAAACACACCAATTAAAAATACTAAGCATATAAATGAATATTTGTAGATATAAATATATGTATATAAATGTGCATATATATGTTCATATAGTGTATATTACCATAATAGATATAGATATATAAAACTGTAGTTATAGGTGAATGAAGCAGGAAGATGCCTTGAACCCAGGGTTTTGAGTCCAGTCTGGGCAACATACACTCATTAACAAACTTAAATTGTAAGCATCACTGATGTCTAAAAGGAATTTGATATTCACAAGAAAGTGCATTCTTTAATGAATGTACGAGTATAATTTACCTGATAAAAATGGAAGTAGACTTCCGGCAAGATGGCGATGGGGCAACCTGGTCGATGAAACCCTCTGGAAGGGAGAACACAGAGCATTTCTGGCTGTCTCCCCAGGGTCTGCAGACCCCAACGTTGGCAACCTGCTCTTCACACGGAGCTTGGCTGTCCCACCGATGGGGCATCTCAGTGGTCTGGACAGCTACTGCAGCTGCAGACACAGCAGCTGCTGGTGCCCCCGTGGCCTCCATGACGGCCATAGTGCACTGTGCCACCCTTGCCTGAGGCAATCCTCGACTTCAGTCCTTGAATCCTCTGTAGGCATGATCACCTGGGATCGCTGCCACCTCTGCTGCCAATGTGATGTCTTGCCAGCCATGGATCTCCTCACGTGTGCCCTGAGGCAGGCTCCAATCTCTGGCCTCTGCTGGACTCCTGTCCAGCTCCACCCCCTCTGGGGCGAGCAGCTGAGATAGCACCACCTGTTGGCAATTCAAGGTAACAACACCAAAATGGGAGAAACAAGCTTGAAAAACAAACACAGCCCAGATTTGAGTGGTGAACGGAGGGTGATCTGAACTGCCCTTCACAGCAGGCCAGGGGCAACTGACACTAACTGCAAACTAATTTACCAGCATGAAAAGACAACTAGAAATCAGAGCTGAAAGGACACTGGACTTAAATGAAAAGTCTCAGAGTGTGCTCGATTGGTTCTGTCAGTTTAGTGACTTAATTCTATTTGTACTGTTTTGTTCCCTTTTTTTCTTTTCTTCTTCCTTTTCTTCTCTTTCCCCCTCTCTGTAAACCATATCTATGTGTAGAGGAGCAGCACACCAATAAAGTGGTTGATTAGCTTGTATGTTAGCATCATTGTGGGGTTTTTTTTGTATGGGAGTTGGTTAGCCTGTAGCTGTGGTCTATGGTTTTTATCTGTTTCAGTCTAGGTCTCTCTCTCCATTTGTTGGTACACTCATCTGTTTCCCCCTTTACTCCTCTCTTCCTCTCTCTCTCCACTCCCCACTTCCCCCCACTGTCTGCTCCATTCTCTTCCCTCTGCTAACCACATTTTACTTCAGGGAGTAAACCTACAGCCCCACTGCACAGACAGATTCCAAGGCAGTGAGAAGTGGGTTTCAGATTATCCATGCATCTGTCGGCAAATACCAGGACCTGCAGGTAGATTTTGAATCACAGCTCCCCCTTAAGTAAAATTCAAAACTGCAAAAAGGACCACCACCAACCCACAGTGCAACTCCAGAATTGAACAAAGTAAGAGAACATACATAAAGAACAGAAGATTGAACAAAACAGAAGTAAAAGCAATCCCTCTACCCCTGAATAACAGAATTAAAGAAGTGGTGATATGGAGGGAAGGAAAAAGTAGGGAGGGGGAAACAATGAACAAATGAAGAAAACCCAAAAGAAGAATATAGACCCCTGGGAGATCAGACACTGAGAAAACAGATTCTGGAACACAAACAATGAAGAGGCCCCAGAATGAATGGTCACATGCAACAAACCCAGACATCAAGACATTAATAGAGAGAATTTTAAAAAATGAAGAGAGACAAGAGGAAAATAGAAAGGAGCTGATGTCAGAAATAACAGCAGTAAAGAATACTGTGATGGAAATAAATAAAGTAATAAGCATGGAAAGCAGAATTAGCCAAGCAGAAGAAAGAATTTCAGAGCTTAAAGACCAAAACACAGAACTAACCCAAACTGTCAAAAGTATAGAAAATAAGCTCAAAAAGGCAAAACAAAACCTTCAAGAGAAGAATGATAATTTCAAGAAACTGAACCTAAGAGTCATTGGCCTTCCTGAGGCAGAGAGAGAAACAGAAGCCACACTGGAACAAACATTTCATGAAATCATTCAAGAAAACGTCCCTCATCTCATCAAGGATGAAAAAATTCAAACACAAGAGATTCAGAGAACCCCTGCAAGACAACAAATGAGAAGACCAACTCCCAGACATATAATAATTCACCTAAACAAAGTAGGTATAAAAGAAAAAATTCTAAAGGAAGCAAGAGAAAAAGGTTAGACTATGTACCAGGGAGGACCAATTAGAATAGCAGCAGATTTATCTACAGAAACCCTCCAGGCTAGGAGAGGATGGAGCCCTATCTTCAAAGTTCTAAAAGATAAACAATTTCAACCGAGAATAACCTACTCAGCCAAGCAAATCTTCATCAGTAAGGGAGAATTGAAATCTTTCCCAGATATCCAATCCCTAAGAACCTACACTGCAAAAAGACCACCTCTACAAGAAACACTTAAGAAAGTACTGAACACTGAAGAAAAGGAAAAAAGAACAACAACGTTCTTCATGAGAGTACAGGCAAAAGATTAAAAACATGATCCAACTCTAAAACCAAAAGAAAGACAACACACAAACAGGAAGAACAACAACTCTGTAAGAACATTATGATAGGGATCAACTCTCACATTTCAATAATTAGTTTGAATGTAAACGGACTAAATGCACCACTGAAAAGACATAGAATGGCAGAATGGATAAAAAATCACCAGGAAACAAGAGACTCACCTCACTAGAAAGGACTCTCACAGGCTCAAAGTAAGAGGATGGGAAACAAATTTTCAGGCGAATGGAACACAAAAGAAAGGAGGAGTCGCAATCTTATTCTCAGACAAAATACTCTTTAAGCTATCAAAAATTTTAAAAAGATACTGAAGGCCACTACATAATGATAAAAGGTTCAATCCATCAACAAGAAATATCCATCCTAAACATATATACACCAAACTTAGGAGCACCAACTCTCATAAAGCAGCTCCTAGGTAAACTAAAAAAAGATATCAACTCCAATGCCATCATAGCTGAGGACTTTAATACCCCACTCAAATCCTTAGACAGAGCATCAGGACAAATAATCAGCAAGGAGATCCGAAAGCTCAATATAACCCTTGATCAAAGGGACTTAATTGATACCTACAGAACGCTCCATCCAAAGACCACAGAATACACATTCTACTCATCACGGCATGAAACGTACTCTAAGATTGACCACATACTTGGCCATAAATCAAGCATGAGCAAGTTTAAAAGGACTGAAATTGTACCATGCACCTTCTCGGACCACAGTGGAATAAAAATAATCATTAAGACCAACAAGTTCCCCCCAAAACCCACAAAGACATGGACACTAAACAGTATGATGCTAGACAACTCATGGGTCAATGATGAAATCAAAACACATTAAAAGATACCTAGAATCAAATGAAAATGAAGAAACATCTTACCAAAATCTCTGGAGTGCCGTGAAAGCTGTAGTAAGAGAGGAATTTATTTCCCTACAAACGCACAAGAAGAAAATGGAAGGATCACAGATTAACAGCCTAAGAAGCCACCTATAAAAGCTGGAAAAGCAAGACAACAAAAACCCTAATTTCAGCAGAAGAATCCAGATCACGAAAATAAAAGTCCAAATCCAGGTCATAGAAAACAAAAATATAATACAAAAAAATCAATGAAACAAAAAGCTGCTTCATCAAAAGGATAAAAAAGATCGATGGTTCCCTAGCTAGAATGACCAAGAAAAAGAGAGAAAAAGCCCAAATAAACACCGTCAGAAACATAAAAGATGAAGTCACATCTGATCTGAAGAAATACAAAAGATCATTAGAGACTACTATGTACACTTGTATGGAAACAAACT
>NW_007014402.1:26491-28017 GCF_000164805.1 Carlito syrichta
AACCTATCAGAAATGGAGGACTTTCTGTCATCACACAACCTGCCTAAGTTGAAACAGAAGAAAGTGAGACCCTAAACAGACCAAATATGAATCAAGGAAAATTGACTATGTAATAAGAAAACTACCTACAAAGAAAAAAATCCCTGGACCAGATGGCTTTCCAGCAGAATTCTACAAGACATTTAAGGAGGAGCTGATACCAATACTACTGGAGGTATTCCAGGTGGTTGAGAAAGATGGAACTCTCCCCAAATAATTTTATGAAGCTAACATCACATTGATACCAAAGCCAGGTAACGACCTAAGGAAGAAAGAGAATTACAGGCCAATATCTTTGATGAACATAGATGCTAAAATTATCAACAAGATCCTAGCGAACCAGATTCAACAACACATCTCAAAAATCATTCATAATGACCAAGTAGGCTTCATTCCTGGGATGCAAGTCTGGTTCAACATCCGTAAAACCATAAATGTAATTAAATACATCAACAGATGTCAAAACAAAACCCACATGATTATATCATTAGATGCAGAAAAAGCTTTTGATAAAATCCAGCACCCCTTCTTGATAAAAACCCTCGAACAGCTAGGCATACAGGGAACATACCTCGAAATAGTAAAAGCCATCTATGAGAAACCCACAGCCAGCATTCTCCTAAACAGACAAAAACTGGAACCATTTCCCCTGAAAACTGGAACAAGACAAGGATGCCCACTCACACCCCTCCTGTTCAATATACTATTGGAAATCCTGGATAGAGCAATCAGAGAAGAGAAGGTAATCAGGGGTATTCAAATAGGAAAAGAGGAAGTCAAGTTATCTCTCTTTGCAGATGACATGATCGTGTACCTTGAAACCCAAGAGGATCTGTCAAAAACCTCCTTACACTGATAAAGGACTTTGGCAAAGTCTCAGGATATAAAATAAATGTGCAAAAGGTAATTTCATTTCTTTACACCAATAATAAACAACAGAAACTCAAATAAAAAACACAATTCTATTCACAATAGCCACAAAAAAATGAAATACCTTGGCATCATCCTAACCAGAAACGTGAAAGACCTTTATAATGAAAACTACAAAACACTGGTCAAAGAAACCAAAGATGACACAAACAAGTGGAAATATATCCCATGCTCATGGATTGGAAAAATCAACATTGGGAAGATGTTCAACTTACCTAAGGCAATCTACAGATTTAATGCAATACCCATCAAATTACCAGCAACATTCTTCTCAGACCTAGGAAAAAACAACACAGACATTCATATGGAAACACAAACAGCAAGAATAGCCAGAACAATCCTCAGAAAAAAAAATAAGCAGGTGGTATCACATTACCAGACTTCAAACTTTACTATAAAGCTACAATAATCAAAACAGTTTGGTATCGGTACAGGTACAGGAAAAGGCATATAGATCAATGGAATATAAGTGAGATTCCAGAACTAAAACCTCAATTTCTCAACCAACTCATCTTCGACAAAGCCTCCACCACCTACCACTGGGGAGAGGAGAACCT
>NW_007014402.1:28541-28944 GCF_000164805.1 Carlito syrichta
TGAACAAAACCCAAAACCCACAGGCCATGAGAGATAAGATAGACAAGTGGGACCTCATTACAGTGACAAACTTCTGCAAAGCCAAAGAAAACACTAAGAGAGCAGGGAGACAGCCTACAGCCTGGGAAAAAGTATTTGCCAACTCCAGGTCTGACAAAGACTTAATATCTTGGATCTACAAGAAATTCAAACGTGCTGAAAAGAAAAAAAACAAACAACCCCATTATAAATAGGGCAAAAGATATAAATAGACACTTCTCAAAGGAAGACATCCAAGTAGCCAACAGACACATGAAAAAAATGTGCAACTTCACTAATCATCAGGGAGATGCAAATCAAAACCACACTGAGATACCACCTAACTCCAGTCAGAATGGCAATTATCAATAACTCAAAAAATAAC
>NW_007014402.1:29151-40035 GCF_000164805.1 Carlito syrichta
CATGTTCTCACTCATATAGTGGACCTTGAACATCCAATGTAATACTATAAGAAAATGACTGACAGTGGTGGGATACTGGGGGGTAGAGGGGAAGGGAGATGAGATTAACGGTAGTAAATATCTGTCTGGGGATGGGGAGACACCTGGTATCAACAAGGGTGCCTGAACGAAGCATATTTGTATGCCTAACCCTTAACTGTACCACACAATATTATAATAAAAAATATTGATTTAAAAAAATGGAAGTAGAATTACTTATTTTTAAACTGTTATGTACATAAAGAGTAAATTAGACAATCTGACACAGAAAAGACAGTGTAGAAATGAACTGCACCAAAGATTTGTTTTAGATAATTCTCTAACTTGCCTCAAGTAGCAGTTGCATGGTCCCTCCTTAATCTCAGGTGTGCCCTGAGTAGAGGCCAGCACAAGAGGGGCCCCGCCCAGGGGTACTCACAGGTGGAGGTTTCTCTCCAAAGGAGCATTTCTGCTGTGAGATCAATCCTCACCACAGTCAGATTCCACTATGGCCCAAGCAGCCTCCTGCCCTGTCCTGTAATGGTTCAGGGACCCCCTTGTGTGTGGAAGAGGGGGTTCTTCTTCAGGGATGGGAGGTCCCCGTCTATGTCCAACCTCTCATGGGTTGGACCCTCCCTTGTAGACCCTACCGCTTCATTTCTCTCATCATTCTCCTGGGGCAGAAACCTGAACTGACTCTTTGAGCTCAGAGAAGACAGAACTAGGGGACTTCACCTGAGTCTACCTGTTCCAGGGAGTCACTGGAGTTTAACAACAGGTAGGAGGAGTTGCTGCTTGAGCCACGGCACCTGTAGGTTCCCCCGTTGGCTGAGGTCACAGGACTCATGGAGAACTCGCCTTGGAACAGTTGAACTTGGTACTTTGGTCTTAGATGCAGGAGAGGACTTGCAGCCCCCTCCTTGGTCAGAAGGAAAGTGTCCACTGGGCTTTGTGAGTGACACAACAGGGTCATGTTCTCTCCTGAGGCCACTATGGGATGTGGCTAAACTGAAAGGGAGTGTCTGTCAGAGAGCAGTCCTAGAGAGAAGAGGATGGATGAAGGACTGCCACACCTTGTTCTGACCAGACTTCCCCAGGGCCTCTCGCTGGGGACCCTCAGTCTCTCTGTCTCTGTTGTCTCTGAGTCTCTCCCCACCCCTACTCCCATCTCTCTCTGTCTCTTCCTCCCTTGAACTCCCCCTGTCATCATCCCACCCATCACTACGTGGGGGTCCCCAAACAGGACCTGTGTGGAGTCTGGATCCTTAGCTCAATCCATTGGTCTCCTCACCTGAGATCAAGATGCCTAGGTGGTTGGTGGGGGCTGACCACTTGGAGGAGAGATTCTGCCCACCGTAGCATCTGTACTGACCACATGGAAGCCACTCACAGGTCCCAGGAGGAAGTCAGCCTAGGAGATCCTGGCCTGGGGCTGCTGTCCAGGACTCTGAATAAGATCTTGTCCCCGCTTCTTGGACAGGGTGAACCTGGTGTATCTGACATAAAAGCGACATTGGAGAGTCAGGTTTTCTCTAGGGGCCACGACAGGGCCCTGCAGGGTCAGGAGAGAGGACTTTCTAGACATTCCTGGAGGAAGAGAGGAGCTGGGATTGCAGGGCTAGCTCCTCCTACATCTTCCCCTCCCTGTCCTGGCCCTGCAGGTCTCACTGTCATTCATACTCTCTGTCTTTCACCCCAGGAGCTTCTCTTTTAGACTGAGTATCCTGGAATCATTTCAGACCTTGGGGTTTCCCCTGACCTTGGCCTCTGTCTGTCTGTTCTATCCCCATCTCACATTGAGCAGGACGTAGCAGAAAATAGACTCAGGACCTTCCTGAGTCAGTCTCTTCTATATGAGGGTGGCTGAAGACTCCTTCCCTCTAGAGCTTCCCATGAAGTCTCCATCATATCTAACCCATTCATCAACCCACCCTTGTGGGGTCCTCACCATGACCAGCTGTCAATCAAACTCCCAATAACCTGCCTTGTGCCTCAGGATTGTATAATAAAAGTCTGTGGCTTCCTCACCAGAGATCAGGGTGTCCAAGGAGTCACTTGATTCTGACCACACCTGGTGTGTGTTCCTATAATAGCCTGGGCATGTGAAGGTCCACCTGTGGCTGTGGGTCACAGGTCCCACAGGGAACCTGGCCTGGAACTGCCCAGTTGGATGCTTCTGTGAATCCAGAGCCCAGGCATGAGTGTATCTTCCTTCCTCAATGAGAATGAACTTTCCAAATCCCCCCAAAGAGCTACTGGAGAATCACATTCCCTCCTGGGGTCATTACAGGGATAGACAAGGCTGAGAGAGTGGGTTTTCTGTAGCCTTCTAGGAGAGAAGGTGACACAGTGTTAAATGGGACTGACACCTCCCATATCATCACCCAGGGTTGGGTTGTTCAGGGAGACACTACCAAGAACAGATCCCTCTCCTGAGGGCAGAGCCTGAGGCTGGGAAACCTGAGTGTCCTGTCACCTGTAACCACCAGCTCCAGGGTGTCATTGCACCCTGACCAACTAGTGCAGCTTCCATAGAAACAGCAATATTTTCCTGTGTATTCATCTGTCATGTATGAGATGCAAAACTTGCCCTTGTTCCCAGGCTCCTGTGTGCTCTGTATCTCCCTGGGAAATTAGCTTCCCTCTTTATTAAAATGGTACTTCTGGGCTTCCAGAGTCCCCTGACACCACATAGTCACAGGTCTGCCCCAGGAGATCACAGAACCTGGTTCAGACCAGAGGGTTAGTTTGGGGAGGTACCCTGGAAGGAAATCATACCCTGGGTTCCATGACATCCTCACCCCTCAGATACCCATTCTCAGTCCCAGGATCCTCCCAGTGTCCCCAATGGTCAGCCCAGAACTGCTGTTCTTCATCCACAGCTGTCCTGGGGTGGTCCCTTATCCCTAGTAAGAAGGAAGGACCTGGGACACCTGGGGACAGACTCACCTGCCTACACTCGGGTCCTGGGGCCCAGACTCAACCCTGGAAGAGAGTTCCCTGTGAGAGCTTTGTCCTCTGAAACCTGAAAGGAACCTTTTCCCCCAAGATCCTCCTGAGCCCCAGGGGTCTCTTCTTGGACAAGAGCCTGACTGTGGGGTGGGGTCCCTCTCTGACTAGGGTCTCCCCTTCCCTTCTTCAACTCTTACCAAAGCAGAGAAAGGCTGTTAGGGTGGATGTCTCCTCATGATGTCTCCTCTTACTGGTTCTCACTGTGCAGATGGGTGAGATCGTGGTTCTTGATAGGAAAGACAGACACATATATTGGCCCCTTGGGGCTCGGTTATTTTGATCACAGGACTGCTGCACCAGCCTCACGGAAAGGGGACTTATCTCCCTAGAATGCTGGTTCTCATTTTTACTATATTGGGCATGGGATTAGCATCAGACTCTCAGGAGACATTTAGCACAGAAATGCTATCTGTACTGACGCCTGGCAAATGTCTATCTGATCTATCCTCATCCCACTGAAGGTCAGGGCATAATAGCAAATAGATCCAGGGCCTTCCTGAGTTGGCTTCTTTTAGGTGAGGGTGACTGAGGGCTTCTTTTTTCCTCTAGAACCTCCCATGGAGTCTCCTTTACTTCTCAGCCCTTCCACCAACACATCTTTGTGGAGTCTTCACCATGGCCTGTCTTCTTACCAGCCCTGGAGATGCTTCAAGGAAAATGTAGATTAATACTGCATGGCAAATTCAGGTCAGCTGAGACAGAGCTATCATCTGACTGTGCCATTCAAGTTAAGCTGTTTATGGAAATGAGAAGAAAGGTGAAATAAGAAAGAAATGCTGATTCTTCTCTTGCTCTTGGAATATAAATTTTATTTCTGTCAATTAGTTTTCTTCTCTCATTTTTTTCTTTCTTTCTTTGGTCTTCTTTTTTTTCCAAAACAGCATCCATTCCCCATCTCTTTGTGAACAAACTCTGCTTTCTTCCTGCCTCCTTAGGGCAGCTTGTATACTGGGTCATTGTTTTACCTTAGTTCATGGTCAAGGTATTGGAAATAATTACTTAGATTTGAGTGCTAAATTGAGGAAATGGGAGGGACTGACTTTTATTTAATGCCTCACTGTACTATTCAAGTTGAGCTCTAGGTGGCAAAGAGATCAAAGGAGAAATGGTAAATATGCGGAAAATGACTTCTCTTTCTACCTAGAAGTTCTTTTATCAAATAGTTCCCTTCTTGGATTTCTCTCCTCCTTTTATTGTTATTTTTTTTTACTACATCATCTATATCTTTCTCCTTGGGAACAAACCTCTGTAACAGTCCAGCCTTCTCACGGACCCTTGTTTTCTTGGCCATCTCTCTGCACCTCAATCCATAGGCAAGGTTTTAAGAACAATTCAGTATGTTTGAGATGTGATTTGGAAAGTTGAATGGGAAACTGGTTTTTATTTAATTCCTACCTCTGATCCATTGTCTGTGTGACCTTGGACAGTAGCTTTCCTTCTCTTAGCACTGGTTTCCTCATTTGAAGCATACTTTCATGAATTACACTCCTCAGAGTGGTTGTGAGTGTCAGTGGTGCCTCGATCATGCAAGGGGCTCAATCATGGTTAAATTACAGGAAAGGTTAAGGCATGAGTGGTTGGGACATGAAAGGATCCTGTCACAGAATTCCAAAGTCAAGTTGGACAACTGAGGCACTGTAATTTGCTCCTAATACTGAGAAATGCTGCATATATTATTGCTGAAATGTGCAAATATCAAAGTCATGATCAGAAAAGTTCCCTTAGTGGAGATGAATCTACAGCAAAAAACAGAGACCAAAGCTGAGTTGCAACAGGTGCCTGTGAACTTTAAGATCATTGGGGTGGAAGTTTTTGTTTCTGTGTGGACACAGGAACCCTAGGGTCTGCACAGATAGGGAACAGGTCAGGGCTCCAAGGAGATTATAGTCCTCTCATCAGCCATACCCATGGATGGAGTGGAACAAAAACAACATAGGAAGTTCCCTCAAGGGAGTGTCCAAACAGTCCTATCATGGGGTTGGTATATTACAAAAAAAGAACCACTAAACATCCGGGATTTTTTTTTTTACAAAGCATTTATTAATTGGATTCCTTATGGGGGAAGGGGTTGTAGAATGTTCTCAAGATGGACAAGAAGACATGAGCTGTTATCCTCAGTGTTTTAGTCAACAGAAAACAAAACTAGAGAAAAGCATCTCAGAGCACAGCTGTCCCTTGGCACATATATAATGTATTGGTTGCTGAGCAAGTCACATCTGCCAACATCCATCCATACACAAGTCCTGCAGTCAACCCTGCAGGATCCACATATAGGAAAAGTTGTGCCTTACTATATGTGAGATTTGCATCCAGTGGATGCCATATCTTCATCCTTGTATCATTGAAAAAAAGTTGCACATATAATAGAAGCTGAGTGGTTCAAACCTGTATTGTTAAAAGGCCAACCGACCGTATGTTTGTATTTATTTGGAAATAACTAAAATGGGTTATAATCTGGATTACATGGAATGGCAAGCCACTGATGTGTATTTGTGGGTAGGGCAAGGAGAAAATCTAATTAGCAGAAAGGAAGAGTTTCACATAATCTCCTTAGAAAGAGTTTGGGAGAGGGGAAACAAGATGGCGATGTCATAGGTGAACTTGTGAGATTCTCCAAACGTGAGTTCCCAAAAAGACTCTTACTTTTCTTCCCTCACCCCCCAGCCCACCACCACCTGTGCTGGTCCAAGGCCTGGGGACCTTCGGATATTGCAGCCCCCTGCTGCTGCTGTTCCACCACATGCATGGGAGTCTCAGGTCTCAGCTAGCTCCCTGGCTACATTGTCTCTTGAACGACACCCAGCACCAAGCCACCAGTCACTGAGGGAGGCCCTGGATGCCCATCCCTCAGAGACACCGGTCCCATTCCTGGCTAAAGTACCCTGTGGGGGGGCCCAGGGCCACTCTTGCTGCTCATTGCCTGCCCATTGGAACTTTGGAGCTCTGGAGCTCTGGGCCCACCCTGGCTGAGGCACTCAGTGCATGACCACAAGCTTGGGGTCCCAGACAAGCAGAGAGGAAGGGCTCTACGAAAGAGAATCTGCCTCCACCTTTCTCCAGGAAGAGATTTCCATTACCCTGCTCACCAATCAACAAACTCCACCTCAGTTAATAAGGTAACCTTGCTAAACCGAAGACAAAGTCCTACACCTAAGCTGAATCAGATAAAGCAACTCCCAGGCAGCCAAACCCAAGCTGTGAGTAAACCCAGCTGCCAGCAAAAAAAAAAAAAAAAAAAACAAAAACAAAGGGGAGAGGCCGGAGATCAGAGCTGAAGTGATTTTAGTCTGATCTCTTATTGTGACTTATGATTTTATCATTTTGGCTGTTTATTTTGATCACGTTCATTGCTTGCCTTCTGACTTACACTGTTTCATGATTATATTGGTCTGTCTCTGTGTAGCTATCAGTATTCTTTAGGGAATCTTTCCTACGTGCCTTTTTGCACTTCTTTCCGGCCTTGTGTCTCTTTCTCACCTGATAGTTGGTATGTATATCTGTTTTCCCTCTCGCTCTTCTCACTCTCTAACTTCCTATTGACCACCCCCTTCTTCCATTATTTTCCTCTTTTATACCCCCATTTTAATCTAGGAACCAAGACTACATACAGATAACGAACAGATTGTAAGGCAGAGGGAAACAGGTTCCAGTGTGCTCATACACCTCTTTGTGGATGCTAGAATCAGCATAACATTCTGAACCACAGCTTCCCTCCCAAAACTGCAAAAAGTACAGATTGCAGCCTACACTCCAACTTCAAAAGTGAACAAAACCAGAATACTCTCAAAAAAGAACAGGATATTGCAGAAGAGAAATAAAAGCAATCCCACCTTCACTCCAAAACAGAATTAAAGAAGGGGAGGAAAAGGGAGAGAGAGAGAAAAATCTACACAAATGAAGAAAAGCCAATAGAAGAGTATGGGTCTCTCCCAGACCCCTGAGAGGACAGACACTGAGAAAACTGACTTCGGAATGCAAACACTGAAGAGCCTCCAGAATGAAGGCTCTCAAACTACGAACCTAGATATCAAGACATTAATGGAGAGATTAAAAAGAATTGAGGAGGTATAAGAAGAAACCAGGAAGGAGCTGATATCTGAGCTAACAGTAATAAAGAATACTATGAATGAAATAAATAACAAACTGATAAGCATGGAAAGCAGAATTACCCAAGCAGAAGAAAGAATCTCAGAGCTTGAGGACGAAAATATAGAACGAACCCAAACTCTTAAAAACACAAAAAACAAGATAAAAAAGACAGAACAAAAGCTTCAAGAGATGAGCGATTATTTCAAGAGACCAAACCTAAGAGTAATTGACATTCCTGAGGAAGAAGGAGAGACAGAGACCACAATGGAACAAACTTTCCATGAGATCACTCAAGAAAACTTCCCTCATCTAATCAGTGATGCAAAAATTCAAATACAAGAGATTCAGAGAACTCCTGCAAGAAAACAAATGAGAAGACCAACTCCTAGACACATAACAATTCACCTAAACAAAGTAGGCATAAAAGAAAAAATCCTAAAGGCAGCAAGAGAAAAAGGCCAGATCACCTACCATGGAAGACCAATCAGAATAGCAGCAGATTTATGTACAGAAATCCTGCAGGCTAAGAAAGCATGGAGCCCTATCTTCAAAGTACTAAAAGATAAACAATTTCAACCAAAAATTACCCTACTTGGCCAAGCTAAGCTTCATAAGCGAGGGAGAATTAAAATCTTTCCCAGATATCCAATCCCTAAGAACTTATGCTGCCACAAAACCACCTCTACATGAAACACTTAAGAAAGTACTAAACAAAGAAGAAAAGGGGGGAAAAAAAACCAACGTTCTTCACAAGAGTACAAGGAAAAGAATAAAATATACATGAACCAAACCCAAAACCAAAAGAAAGACCAAAAAACAAACAAACAAACAAACAAAAAAAACCAAGTGGAAGAACAACAACTCTATAAGAACTCTATGATAGGGACAAACTCTCACATTTCAATAATTAGCCTGAATATGAATGGACTAAACGCCCCACTGAAAAGACACAGAATGGCAAAATGGATAAAATATCACCAGGTAACAATATACTGCCCTCAAGAGACACATCTCACTAGAAAGAACATACACAGACTCAAAGTAAGAAGATGGGAAACTAATTTTAAGGTGAATGGAACACAAAAGAAAGGAGGAGTCATGATCCTAATTTCAGACAAAATACCCTTTGAGCAATCAAAAATTTAAAAAGATACAGAGAGCCAATACATAATAATAAAAGATTCACTCCATCAACAAGAAATATCTATCCTAAACAAATATGCACCCAACATAGGTGCGCCAACTTTCATAAAGCAACTTCTAGGAAAACTAAAGAAAGATATTGATACTAGCACCATCATAACTGGAGACTTTAATACCACACTCACAACCCTAGACAGATCATCAGGACAAAAAATCAGCAAGGAGATACGGAACCTCAATGTGACTCTGGAGCAAATGGACTTAATTGATACCTACAGAACACTCCATCCAAAGATCACAGAATACACATTCTACTCATCACGACATGGAATGTATTCTAAGATCGACCACATAATTGACCATAAATCAAGCATAAGCAAATTTGAAAGGATAGAAATTCTACCACACACCTTCTCGGACCACAGTGGAATAAAAATAAACATTGACAACAACAAAGTGTCCCCTAAACCCACAGAGACATAAACACTAAACAGCATGATGATAAACAACTCCTGGGTCAATGATGAAATCAATACAGGGATCAAAAGATACCTGGAAACAAATGAAAATGAAGAAACACCTTACTAAAATCTCTGGGATGCCATAAAAACTGTAGTAAGAGGGGAATTTATATCCCTACAAACACACATGAAGAAAATGAAAGGAACACAAATTAACAGCCGAACAAGCCACCTAAAGAAGCTGGAAAAGCAAGACCACAAAAACCCTAATTTCAGCAGAAGAATCCAGATCACCAAAATAAAAGCCCAAATCCAGGACATAGAAGACAAAAAGATAATACAAAAAATCAATGAAACAAAAAGCTGGTTCTTCGAAAGGATAAACAAGATCGATGGTCCCCTAGCTAGACTGACCAAGAAAAAACGAGAAAAAATCCAAATAAACACAATCAGAAACACATAAGATGAAGTCACATCTGACCCTGAAGAAACACAAAGGATCATTAGAGACTACTACATACACTTGTATGGAAACAAACTTGAAAACGTTAAGGAAATGGAGGACTTTCTGACATCACATAACTTACCTAGGTTGAAACCAGAAGAAATTGAGCCCCTAAATAGACCAATAACAATCAAGGAAATCAACTACATAATAAGAAAACTACCTACCAAAAAAAAGCCCTGGTCCAGATGGCTTTCCAGCAGAATTCTACAAGACATTTAAGGAGGAGCTGATATCAATCTTACTGAAGGTATTCCAGGTGATTGAAAAAGATGGAACTCTCCCCAAATCATTTTATGAAGCCAACATCACATTAATACCCAAGCCAGGTAAAGATCCAACAAAGAGAGATCAAAAGGGCAATATCTTTGATGAACATAGATACTAAAATTCTCAACAAGATCCTAGCAAACCGATTCAACTACACATCTCAAAAATCATCCATCATGACCAAGTAGGCGTCATTCCTGGGATGCAAGTCTGGTTCAAAATTCGTAAAAACCATAAAGGTAATTAAATACATCAACAGATGGCAAAACAAAAACTGCATGATTACATTATTAGATGCAGAAAACGTTTTTGATAATATCCAGCACCCCTTCTTGATAAAAACCCTTGAACATCTAGACATATGGGGAACATACCTCGAAATAGTAAAAGCCATCTACGAGAAAGTCACAGCTAGCATACTCCTAAATGGACAAAAATTGGAAACATTTCCCTGAAAACTGGAACTTGACAAGGATGCCCACTCTCACCCCTCTTGTTCAACATAGTATTGGAAGTCCTGGATCGAGCAACCAGAGAAGTGAAGGCAATCAGGGGTATCAAAACAGGAAAAGAGGAAGTCAAATTATCTCCTTTTGCAGACGATATGATTATGTAACTTGAAAACCCAAGAGAATCTGTCAAGAACCTCCTTACACAGATAAAGGACTTTGGCAATGTCTCAGGATACAAAATAAATGTGCAAAAGACAATGGCATTTCTTTACACCAATAATAAGCAAACAGAAACCCAAGTAAAAAACCCAATTCCATTCACAGTAGCCATAAAAAAATGAAATACCTTGGCATCTTCCTAACCAGAGACATGAAAGACCTTTACATTGAAAACTACAAAAGACTGCTCAAAGAAATCAAAGATAACACAACAAGTGGAAAAATATCCTATGCTCATGGATTGGAAGAATCAACATTGTGAAGATGTCCATCTTACCTAAGGCAATCTACAAATTCAAAACAATACCCATCAAATTACCAGCAACATTCTTCTCAGACCTAGAAAAAAACAACACAGGAATTCATATGGAAACACAAACAACCAAGAATAGCCAGAACAATCTTCAGCAAAAAAAACAAAGCAGGTGGTATCACATTACCAGACGTCAAACTCTACTATAAAGCTTCAGTCATCAAAACAGCTTGGTATTGGTATAGGAACAGGTATATTGATCAATGGAATAGAATTGAGATTCCAGAAGCAAAACCTCAATTTCTCAAGCAACTCATCTTCGACAAACCCTCCACCACCTACCACTCGGGAGAGAACCTATGCAGTAAATGTTGCTGGGAAAACTGACTGACCACATGCAGCAGATTGAAACAGGAACCTTATCTATCCCCATGCACAAAGGTTAACTCCAAATGGATCAGA